>NC_140989.1:285564451-285816270 GCF_052327205.1 Somniosus microcephalus | reverse complement strand
GGGAGGGCGAGCGCGAGCGGGCGGGAGAGCGGCGAGCGGGCGAGCGCGGAGGCGGGCGGCGGCGTAGCGCGAGCGGGGCGGGCGAGCGCGAGCGGGCGGGCGAGCGCGAGCGGGCGGGCGAGCGCGAGCGGGGCGGGCGAGCGCGAGAGGGCGGGGGGAGGGCGAGCGCGAGAGGGCGGGGGGAGGGCGAGCGCGAGAGGGCGGGGGGGGAGGGCGAGCGCGAGAGGGCGGGGGGAGGGCGAGCGCGAGAGGGCGGGGTGGGAGGGCGAGCGCGAGAGGGCGGGGGGAGGGCGAGCGCGAGAGGGCGGGGGGAGGGCGAGCGCGAGAGGAGGGCGAGCGCGAGAGGAGGGCGAGCGCGAGAGGAGGGCGAGCGCGAGAGGAGGGCGAGCGCGAGAGGAGGGCGAGCGCGAGAGGGCGGGGGGAGCGCGAGAGGGCGGGGGGAGGGCGAGCGCGAGAGGGCGGGGGGGAGGGCGAGCGCGAGAGGGCGGGGGGAGGGCGAGCGCGAGAGGGCGGGGGGAGGGCGAGCGCGAGAGGGCGGGGGGAGGGCGAGCGCGAGAGGGCGGGGGGAGGGCGAGCGCGAGAGGGCGGGGGGGAGGGCGAGCGCGAGAGGGCGGGGGGGAGGGGGCGAGCGCGAGAGGGCGGGGGGAGGGCGAGCGCGAGAGGGCGGGGGGAGGGCGAGCGCGAGAGGGCGGGGGAGGGCGAGCGCGAGAGGGCGGGGGGAGGGCGAGCGCGAGAGGGCGGGGGGGAGGGCGAGCGCGAGAGGGGCGGGGGGGAGGGCGAGCGCGAGAGGGCGGGGGGAGGGCGAGCGCGAGAGGGCGGGGGGAGGGCGAGCGCGAGAGGGCGGGGGGAGGGCGAGCGCGAGAGGGCGGGGGGGAGGGCGAGCGCGAGAGGGCGGGGGGAGGGCGAGCGCGAGAGGGCGGGGGGAGGGCGAGCGCGAGAGGGCGGGGGAGGGCGAGCGCGAGAGGGCGGGGGAGGGCGAGCGCGAGAGGGCGGGGGGAGGGCGGAGCGCGAGAGGGCGGGGGGGAGGGCGAGCGCGAGAGGGCGGGGGGGGAGGGCGAGCGCGAGAGGGCGGGGGGAGGGCGAGCGCGAGAGGGCGGGGGAGGGCGAGCGGGCGGAGCGCGAGAGGGCGGGGGGAGGGCGAGCGCGCGAGGGCGAGGGGCGGGGGGAGGGGCGAGCGCGCGAGGGCGGGGGGAGGGCGAGCGCGAGAGGGCGGGGGGAGGGCGAGCGCGAGAGGGCGGGGGGAGGGCGAGCGCGAGAGGGCGGGGGGGAGGGCGAGCGCGAGAGGGCGGGGGGAGGGCGAGCGCGAGAGGGCGGGGGGAGGGCGAGCGCGAGAGGGCGGGGGGAGGGCGAGCGCGAGAGGGCGGGGGGAGGGCGAGCGCGAGAGGGCGGGGGGAGGGCGAGCGCGGAGAGGGCGGGGGGAGGGCGAGCGCGAGAGGGCGGGGGAGGGCGAGCGCGAGAGGGCGGGGGGAGGGCGAGCGCGAGAGGGCGGGGGGAGGGCGAGCGCGAGAGGGCGGGGGGAGGGCGAGGCGCGAGAGGGCGGGGGGAGGGCGAGCGCGAGAGGGCGGGGGGAGGGCGAGCGAGCGCGAGAGGGCGGGGGGAGGGCGAGCGCGAGAGGGCGGGGGGAGGGCGAGCGCGAGAGGGCGGGGGGGAGGGCGAGCGCGAGAGGGCGGGGGGAGGGCGAGCGCGAGAGGGCGGGGGGGAGGGCGAGCGCGAGAGGGCGGGGGGAGGGCGGAGCGCGAGAGGGCGGGGGGAGGGCGAGCGCGAGAGGGCGGGGGGGAGGGGGCGGAGCGCGAGAGGGCGGGGGGAGGGCGAGCGCGAGAGGGCGGGGGGAGGGGCGAGCGCGAGAGGGCGGGGGGAGGGCGAGCGCGAGAGGGCGGGGAGGGGAGGTGCGGGGAGGCGAGCGCGAGAGGGCGGGGGGAGGGCGAGCGCGAGAGGGCGGGGGGAGGGCGAGCGCGAGAGGGCGGGGGGAGGGCGAGCGCGAGAGGGCGGGGGGGAGGGCGAGCGCGAGAGGGCGGGGGGAGGGCGAGCGCGAGAGGGCGGGGGGGAGGGGGCGCGAGAGGGCGGGGGGGAGGGCGAGCGCGAGAGGGCGGGGGGAGGGCGAGGGCGAGCGGGCGGGGGGAGGGCGAGCGCGGGGGGAGGGCGAGCGCGAGGGCGAGAGGGCGGGGGAGGGCGAGCGCGAGAGGGCGGGGGGAGGGCGAGCGCGAGAGGGCGGGGGGAGGGAGGGCGAGCGGGGGGGAGGCGAGCGGGGGGAGGGCGAGCGGGGGAGGGCGAGCGGGGGGAGGGCGAGCGGGGGGAGGGCGAGCGCCAGAGAGCGGGGGGAGGGCGAGCGCCAGAGAGCGGGGGGAGGGCGAGCGCCAGAGAGCGGGGGGAGGGGCGAGCGCCAGAGAGCGGGGGGAGGGCGAGCGCCAGAGAGCGGGGGGAGGGCGAGCGCCAGAGAGCGGGGGGAGGGCGAGCGCCAGAGAGCGGGGGGAGGGCGAGCGCCAGAGAGCGGGGGAGGGCGAGCGCCAGAGAGCGGGGGGGAGGGCGAGCGCCAGAGAGCGGGGGGAGGGCGAGCGCCAGAGAGCGGGGGGAGGGCGAGCGCCAGAGAGCGGGGGGAGGGCGAGCGCCAGAGAGCGGGGGGGAGGGCGAGCGCCAGAGAGCGGGGGGAGGGCGAGCGCCAGAGAGCGGGGGGAGGGCGAGCGCCAGAGAGCGGGGGGAGGGCGAGCGCCAGAGAGCGGGGGGAGGGCGAGCGCCAGAGAGCGGGGGGAGGGGCGAGCGCCAGAGAGCGGGGGAGGGCGAGCGCCAGAGAGCGGGGGAGGGCGAGCGCCAGAGAGCGGGGGGAGGGCGAGCGCCAGAGAGCGGGGGGAGGGCGAGCGCCAGAGCGGGGGGAGGGCGAGCGCCAGAGCGGGGGGAGGGCGAGCGCCAGAGCGGGGGGAGGGAGAGAGCGAGAGCGGGGGGAGGGCGAGCGCGAGAGCGGGGGGAGGGAGAGAGCGAGAGCGGGGGGAGAGAGAGCGAGAGCGGGGGGAGAGAGAGCGAGAGCGGGGGGAGAGAGAGCGAGAGCGGGGGGAGAGAGAGCGAGAGCGGGGGGAGAGAGAGCGAGAGCGGGGGGAGAGTGGGCGAGAGCGGGGGGAGAGTGGGCGAGAGCGGGGGGGAGGGCGAGAGCGGGGGGGAGAGAGGGCGAGAGCAGGGGGGAGAGGGGGCGGGGAAGGGAGAGGGGAAGAGAGAGGGCGGGGGAGGGAGAGGGGCAGAGAGAGGGAGGGGGGGAGGGAGAGGGAGAACTGGTGAAGAACCAGACTTCACCAATAATCAGGGAAACAATTACATATTCGGGAATAACCACTTCGATATCCCTTCCCTTCCATCCAGGCATAACTGCGACAAGCAGACAAATACCAACGGAAAACAGCTCCTGTAGCTCTGTCGAAGCCTGGGTCTGTACATTGTCAATGGTAGGTTCATGGGAGACTTCCTAGGAAGATCGACCTGTTGCTCACCTCTTGGCTGTAGCACCGTAGACTATATGATTACGGATTTGGACCCATCCTCTTTCAGAGCATTCACAGTCAAACCACAAACAACACTGTCAGACCACAGTCAAATTACTATGTATCTTAAAAAGACAGAAACAACCAACACAGAAATGGAACCCAGTAAGCTGTACAACACCAAAAAAATCGTACAGATGGGCCAAAAACAGCACGGAAAAATACCAGGATGCAATTAGCAATGAATCAACTCAAGCTCTATTGGACACCTTTCTGGATAACATATACACTCACAATAAAGAAGGCGTAAACCGGGCAGTGAATAACCTAAACAATATTTTTGATAATTTGGCAACAAGGTCAAACTTGAAAGCTTGCAAGAACAAACCCAAAACAAAAAACTATGCAAAATGGTTTGACCCAGATTGCCATAACATGAGGAAAAAACTTAGAAAAATATCAAACCAAAAACACAGACAGCCGGAAAACGAGGAATTACGCCTTACTTATTGTCAGACACTAACACAATACAGAAACACACTCGGAACCAAAAAAGAGCAGTATATTAAGAATACACTCAGCTCCATTGAGGAATCCATTGATTCCAATTGTTTCTGGGACAACTGGAATACATTACACAAAAAACAACACGACGAATTGGCCATTCAAAATGGAGACACATGGGAAAACCACTTTGAAAAATTATACCAGAAAAACACACTAAGGCCAGAGCAACACCAAATATGCAAAAAACTGGAAAAGCTCGAAATGGCCATAAAAGATAACCAAAACCCGCTAGACTCCATAATAACAGAAAAAGAACTAGTTGAAAAACTCAAGGACCTGCGACCAGGAAAAGCTTGCGGTGCAGACAGCATACTAAGCGAGATGATTTAACACACAGACGATAAAATGAAACTGGCTATCCTAAAACTCTTCAACTTGGTTCTGAGTGTCGGTTACTTCCCTGATATCTGGAACAAAGGACTCATAACGCCCATATACAAAAGTGGGGACAAAGTCGACCCAAATAACTATCGAGGCATCTGTGTAAACAGTAACCTGGGGAAGGTATTCTCTAGTATCATAAACAAAAGACTTATAAATTTCCTTGAGGAGCACAATGTCTTGAGTAAAAGCCAAATTGGATTCCTGCCAAACTATAGAACATCAGATCATATCTTCACCCTATAGGCCCTAATTGACAAACACGTTCATCAAAACAAAAGCAAAATCTACGCATGCTTTATAGATTTCCAGAAGGCTTTCGATTCCATCTGGCACGACGGTTTATTCCTGAAACTTATCGAAAGCGGGGTAGGGGGAAAAACATATGATGTAATTAAATCAATGTATACAAACAACAAATGTGCAGTTAAAATTGGAGACAAACAAACAAAATACTTCCCACAGGGGCGGGGGGGGTGACGCAGGGCTCGCCCATCTCACCGACACTCTTTAATATTTACATAAATGAATTGACAAAACTACTTGAACAATCTACAGCACCTGGCCTCACCCTATATGAATCCAAGGTTAAATTCCTCCTCTATGCAGATGACCTGGTTCTGCTGTCACCAACTAAGGAGGGTCTACAGCAGAACCTGGATCTGCTGGAGTCGTTCTGCCGGACCTGGGCCCTGACAATAAATCCCCAAAAAACCAAAGTCCTTGTGTTCCAGCAAAGATCCAGACATCAGGGACCCAAAATAAATTTCACACTAGGAACAACCAAAATTGAACAAACCACTAACTACACATACTTGGGCTTAAAAATCAGTTCTACGGGAAATTTTCATCTGGCTACGAATGAACTGAAAGAGAAAGCAAGAAGGGCTTTCTATGCCATTAAAAAATCAATCCAAATAGAAATCCCAATTAGCATTTGGCTCAAAATTTTCAAATCAGTAATTGAACCAATTGCACTCTATGGCAGTGAGGTGTGGGGACCGCTAACACAACAAGAATTTGCAAAATGGGACAAACATCCAATTGAGATCCTACATGCAGAATTCTGTAAAAGTATCCTCCGGACTCAAAGGAAAACCGTAAACAATGCATGCAGGACAGAACTAGGCCAATATCCATTAATAATCACTATCCAAAAAAGAGCCACCAAATTTGGAAACACCTAGAAATGAGCAACCCCCAATGCTATCATTACGAAGCCCTGAAATGCCAAGAGAGGACCATAAAGAAGAATACCCTCAGTCAACTAGTCCTGGGACTCAGTGAAGTAACTACTAACAATAACCAGCCCCAGGACAGTGACAGCGTAACACAAAGAATTCGACCCAACACAATCGTCGCTAAGCAAAAGGAAAAATATCTGTCATATTGGGCAGAAACAACAAAAACCCAAAGCAAACTCAATTGCTACTTGGCCCTAAACAGACAATACAACATGGCTGATTACCTGACCAGGGTAAAGGATAGCAAAATGAGAAAAACCTTGACAATGTACAGACTTAGTGAACATAGCCTGGCGATCGAAAAAGGTAGACACAGGCAGACCTGGCTACCAAGAGAGGACAGGATATGCTCTCACTGCAGTCAGGGAGTGGTGGGGACAGAGATGCACTTCCTCACAGCGTGTAGAAAATATCAGGGCATAAGGGAGAATTTCTACCCAAAATTCACAAAAATATGCCCGGAATTCAGAAATTTGAATGACGACCAAAAACTCCCATACCTACGAGGGGAAGAGAGAAATTGTGTAACCTTAGCGGCACACTATGTTACAGCTTGCCATAAACAGAGGGACAACCACTAAATATAAGAAAAGAGTATATACAAATTATATGAATGTATATTTATACACTCAGGGATATATCTGTTTGTACACTGTATGGATAGATCTGTATTTTTGTGTACAACCATGAATGTTTTTTCGATGCTTTGGCAACATAAGATGTCCCTTGTCAGGCCAATAAAGCGATTTGAATTGAATTGAATTGAGAGGGGGGGAGGGAGAGGGGGGGGGGGGGGGAGAGCGGGGGGAGGGAGAGGTGAGAGACATTAAGATAGGGGAGGATCAGGCTCAGCGGTGTTGCCACAATGGATGACTAGCCTGGTGACACATGCTATCTAGCAAGATGATGCAGATGATAACTATTGCTTGTGGAACTATACTCCAGCAAGAAATCAATGATTTTAGAATAGAAGAGCAGGGGAGAAAATTAGTAGAAAAACAAAGAGGAAAAAATGGCAAAAATAATGATGGCTTGTGTAAAAAAATCAAAACTTATAATTAATTGTTAAAATTGTTTCCTTAAGAATGGAATTTCCTTTGCAATTTCAAACCCATCTGCCACCCATTTAGCTCTAAAATTATGCTTTGTGAATTTACCATCTCATTTATCAATTACAAAAAAATGAAAGAAAATAGAGGATGTGAAAAAGCTCAGATTTATTAGAACTGAAAACTCTGCACAGACAGGAAGAAATGCCGGGTAATTATGGAACAGCTGAAGATCTGAAACAGACGTCCAGGCTTTTCATTGCGGACTTTTCATTTAAATTATTAATTGACAACATCTGCTGATGTAGAAAATGTAATGCTTTTTGCTCTCTACTATACATGAATTTTCAGAAATAATAAATGAATGAAGTTTAGTTCATCACTTACCTTCCCAGAGAGAATCTTTCAATCCCTGCACTGTGGCCACCCACTCTAACAGATCCTCTCTGACTGGGGACACGGTAATGCCCTACAGTTGTATAAAAGTATATTGTATTATTAAAGCACCTGTATGCCTTCAAAGACATTCATTTATTTGGATTGCCTCCCCCCACCTCCAGTTTCCACTCAACATCCAGTCAACCACATGGATGGTGAGTGAGGACAGTTGGGCTCAGTTGTGATGTCTACCATGTTAAAGCTGCCTATATTTACTGTCCTGGCTCACACAAGAAGAGCCACCACTTGAACGAAGTGTTGGAGGGTAGCTGCCACCAGCACAACTGTACCTCAGCATCAATCACTGCCTTCAGGAACGCAAAGGGAAAAGGGAGGAAAATAAATGTCCTTGTAAACCTTGATATTTCTGTTTATCGGTTCAATTTATGCATTAGTTTATCTATATTTTTAAACATTGTGTCCAGTCCATATCTGCAAAACATGCGAAAATGAGTTCTATGTGTCTGTATGGCACAAAGCATCTGATTGCTCAAATTTCGCATGAAGAATGCTCACTGACTTAAATTTCACTGAGCCAGTCAACAAACAATTATTTCCATATTGCATCGATTAGTTCAATTTTTTTATTCACTAAAATGCAACCAATTCAAAAAAATCAACCAGCACAAAACCAAACAAATCACTAACCTTATTTATCATCTAACTGTGAAAAATTGTGCGCGCAAGACAGATTGGGAGATACAAAGACAAAGAGAAAGTGTATGAGGCATAATGATAGGGTGGCAGAGATAGGAACAGAGGGAAGGAAAGACCGATGGAATCAGGCAGAGAAAGATTAGGAACAAGATTACAGACAAACAGAAATACAGAGACAACAATGAAAGAAACTATGAGGAACATAAAAAGAGAGAGAAAATGAAAGATAAGAGTGGGAAACAAAAATAATTCAAGACAGGAAGACAAACAAACAGTAACAGGGAGAGAAAAAGCAATGCTTCAGGAGATCAAGTTGACAAAATATGGGAACCCAAATGGTCGGAAAGTGACAGATGAGATTAATCAAAAGGGGGTCAAATGACTTTGCTCTGACCCCCACATTTTGTGACAATTTTGAGGGAGAAAAATGAGGCAAAGCAGACTGTGCGAAAGTGCAGCATTTCCTGTCACGGAAGATCAACTAATATAGTAAACTGTTAAGACTTACTTACAAAGAGTCTAGCTTCTTGAAGTTGAATATGTTCCCTTTCCAGTAACAAGTAAGCCTTGGATTGCATGGCCTCACAGGCTGATGACTATTCATCAAATGAATAATCTTCTTAATCACATAAGTGTAAAATAAGACATTTTATCCTTCCTCCATCTTTGCAGTATCAAACAAATCAGAAAGCACAGTTTATTATACAATAATCTTATATAAACAAATTAATTAAATGTAATTAATATGTAAAACCAAACAATATTGCTTATAGGTTATAATGGGAGAGTAATCGAGTGCAAAGTGATGCTGTATAAAGTGGCCAGATGCCATTTGGAGTTCTTGTGCAAACCTGGTTATCTAATCATAGGGAGTTATCTAGTTTAATATGTTTGCACTGAGAGTTAGCCTTGCTGTACAGTGATGGACTGGCATCATGTAATCTGAATTGACATGCAATTATACCATGTGATGTGATTTTTTTTCTTACTTTTGAGAGTATTTTGGTATAGGATTCCTTCTTTACCATTGTATTTTTATCCCCTTTCTGTGCCTGACTTCGGCATGGTTTGTTCCCAAGCCACAACCAGATCCCGTAAAGTTGACTGCCAGCAGGTTTCAAAGACCAAAATGTGACACTTTGCTGTGCTGCTAACTCTAACTGAGACCTTGCAGGCTATGCTCACCACACCTCCATTCAATAAGCCTCTGATGGGGAACTAAATGGAGCCTAACTTGCACCTGTATCCTTGGGGTTTTGTGGCCTGCTAACATTCAGTATCTTGATGCTGCATAGAAAATCCTTTTAATCTGGCAATTATAAGAAAAATCTCACATAGTTTCATGATTTAAAAGACATTTTTGAGGGGCAACACTCCTGTGTTTTTTGGGCTCCACTTTCCATCTTCAAAGTCTCTATCAATGACATTCAAAAGCCAGCTTCACAAGAGTCTCAAGGTGTTGCATCACACAACAACATGACACAAGCTTGTGGATGTCATTCTCTAACATCTCTGTTGAAAGTTTACACTCCAACAGTGACTACATTTCAAAAAATATTTAATTGGTTGTGAAGTGCTTTGGGGAGACCTGTGTAGTGAAAGTCACTATATAAATGCAAATTATTTCTTTCTTTCTCTGCTACTGTACGGGGCATTGAGATCAGGGCAGATGTAGGGACGGTGTTGGGGGCACGGGGGAGGCGGGGCACCGGGTCGGGTGAGGGGGGCACTGAGAGTAATTCACTCCTCAGTTGCTGAATGAGAAGCGAGTTGTTTCCATTCCCAGCGCCAGCCCAAGTGTGTGCACAACCTTAAAGTAGATTTATCGACACTTAATAAAACTTTGCACAATGTTTAAAGACGTCGCCCTTCTACAGACGCGACAACGATGTAAAACAGAGTGGACGCGGATTTATTTTTACCAATAAATGGTTAAAGTTTATGCACATTAATTATAAGCGGAAACCTGCAGAAATCCCCGCCTGGTCCCCGGGTCGCTTCACTGGGCCATCGCGGTGCTTCAGTAAACAGCGCTCACCACTGACGACGGGCGCTGAATCTGCCGACTCTCCGCTCCTTCCCCCGGTTTCCAGGAGCGTCTCGCCCGAAATTCGCTGCCCGAACCTGCGCTGCCTGGGGGCCGGAAGTATTGTGTCGGTTGCCAGGTAACGAGTGGCGGATTGTTCCGGCAGGAGGAGGGGGCGCCCCTGCTGGTCCCAAACGGTCAGTGCAGCCCAGAGACCCAAACCACCGCAAATAAAGGACAGGATGTGGCTGTCCGGAATTGACTCTAAACCCATCTCTAATTCCACTCAAACCGAACTCTTAATTACAAAACAAATATCAACACCGCAAAATCCACCTAAACCCATCTCCAGTCGAGCGATTATAATCTGAGGGTTCCGATGGTAAACACAAATCTCCTAATGATGTCATCTACCCTCGAAATTTGGTTCCTGTCTTTTAATAAATTTACTACAATCATCCACTTCAAACTAACACGTCTCAGGTAAGACTGAAACGAGAAGGGTGTTTTCCCCCCATCGAGTGATATATTTAATAAACTCTCAGCTAAAGTAGTTAATATTATGCCAATTCTTATTTTTTTAAACAAGCTGGATAAATATCCGGCTAGGAACAGCATTGTAGGTTAAAAAATATGCACAGTGCGACGTGTGTAAGAAGATAGTTATTTGGGCTGATAGAACCAGGGAAATGCAAAAGCAAAATACTGCAGATGCTGCAAGTCTGAAATAAAATAGAAAATGCTGGAAATACTCAGCAGGTCAGGCAGCTCTGTGGAGAGAGAAACAGAGTTAACATTTCAGGTTGATGACCTTTCATCAGAACTGGGAAAAGTTATACCAGCAGCACGGTGGCATAGTGGTTAGCACTATTGCCTCACAGCGCCAGGGACCCGGGTTCGAATCCGGCCTCGGGCGACTGTCTGTGTGGAGTTTGCACATTCTCCCCGTGTTTGCGTGGGTTTCCTCCGGGTGCTCCGGTTTCCTCCCACAGTCCAAAGATGTGCGAGTTAGGTTGATTGGCTACGATAAATTGACCCTTAGTGTTAGGGGGATTAAATATGTGGGGTTACGGGGATAGGGTGGGATATGTGTTGGTGTAGGGGTTCTGGGGATCGGGTGGGATACGTGTCGGTGCAGGCTCGATGGGCCGAAATGGCCTCTATCTGCACTGTGGGGTTTCTGTCTGTCTGTCATAGATGTAATAGGGTTTAAGCAAGTACAGAAGCAGGGAAAGGGGGGAGGGGGGGTAAGAACAAAAGGGAAGGTCTGTGATAGGATGGAAGGCAGGAGAGATTAAATGACAAAAGGGGTGATGGTGCAAGGCGATAAGAGATGGTAATGGAACAAGTAAAGAAACAAAATATGGGTCCAGAGGAGGTGTAAATGGGGGTGGCAGAATCAACAGCTGCTGTCTGTAAAATTGGGGGCAGAGGTTATGATCTGAAATTGTTGAACTCAATGTTGAGTCCAGAAGGCTGTAAAGTGCCTAATCGAAAGATCCGTTCAGTCCGCAAGCGTGATCCCGAGCTTTTGGGTGCCAGTCACTTTAATTCTCTGACCTCTCTGTCTAATTTAGCCCTAAAGAGAGCTAAATTGGATAGCCCACGAAAACGGGCGCGGGGATCGCAAAGCACAATTACCAATCTTGTAGATGGTACACACTGCAGCCACGGTACGCCGGTGGTGGATGGGGTGCCAATCAAGTGGGCTGCTTTGTCCTGGTGTCGAGCTTCTTGAGTGTTGTTGGAGCTGCACTGATCCAGGCAAGTGGAGAGTATTCCATCACACTCCATACTTGTGCCTTGTAGATGGTGGAAAGGCTTTGGGGAGTCAGGAGGTGAAATACTCGCCGCAGAATACCCAGCCTCTGACCTGCTCTTGTTGCCACAGTATTTATGTGGCTGGTCCAGTTAAGTTTCTGGTCAATGGTGACGCCCAGGATGTTGATAGTGGGAGATTCAGCGATGGTAATGCTGTTGAACGTCTAGGGGAGGTGGTTAGACTCTCGCTTGTTGGAGATGGTCATTGCCTGGCACTTGTGTGGCGCAAATGTTACCTGCCACTTATCAGCCCAAGCCTGAATGTCGTCAAGATCTTGTTGCATGCGGGCATGGACTGCTTCATTATCTGAAGAGTTGCGAATGGCACTGAACACTGTGCAGTCATCAGTGAACATCCCCATTTTTGACCTTATGCTGGAGGGAAGGTCATTGATGAAGCAGCTGAAGATGGTTGGGCCTAGGACACTGCCCTGAGGAACTCCTGCAGCGATGTCCTGGGGCTGTGATGATTAACCTTCAACCACCACAACCATCTTCCTTCCTTTCGAGTCATAGAGTTATACAGCACAGAAAGAGGCCCTTCGGCCCATCGCGTCCGCGCCGGCCATCAAGCCCTGTCTAATCTAATCCCATTTTCCAGCATTTGGTCCGTAGCCTTGTATGCTATGGCATTTCAAGTGCTCATCCAAATGCTTCTTGAATGTTGTGAGGGTTCCTGCCTCTACCACCCTTTCAGGCAGTGAGTTCCAGATTCCAACCACCCTCTGGGTGAAAACGTTTTTCCTCAAATCCCCTCTAAACTTCCTGCCCCTTACCTTGAATCTTTGCCCCCTTGTTATTGACCCCTCTACTAAGGGGAAAAGTTCCTTTCTATCCACCCTATCTATGCCCCTCATAATTTTGTATACCTCAATCAGGCCCCCCCTCAGCCTTCTCTGCTCCAAGGAAAACAACCCCAGCCTGTCCAGTCTTTCTTCATAGCTGAAGCGCTCCAGCCCAGGTAACATCCTGGTAAATCTCCTCTGCACCCTCTCCAAAGCAATCACATCCTTCCTATAGTGTGGCGACCAGAACTGCACACAGTACTCCAGCTGTGGCCTTACCAGCGTTTTGTACAGCTCCATCATAACCTCCCTGCTCTTATATTCTATGCCTCGGCTAATGAAGGCAAGTATCCCATATGCCTTTTTAACCACCTTATCCACCTTTTCTGCTGCCTTCAGGGATCTATGTACATGCACACCAAGGTCCCTCTGATCCTCTGTCTTTCCTAGGGTCTTACCATTTATTGTGTATTCCCTTGCCTTGTTAGTCCGTCCAAAATGCATCACCTCACACTTTTCAGGGTTAAATTCCATTTGCCACTGTTCCACCCATCTGACCAACCCATCTATATCGTCCTGTAGCCTGAGGCTTCCCGCCTCGCTATTTACCACCCCACCAATTTTCGTGTCATCTGCTAACTTACTGATCATACCTTTTACATTCACATCCAAATCATTAATGTAGACCACAAACAGCAAGGGACCCAGCACCGATCCCTGCGGTACCCCACTGGACACAGGCTTCTAGTCACAAAAACAACCTTCCACCATCACCCTCTGCCTTCTGCCACTAAGCCAGTGCTAGGTATGACTCCAGCCAGTGGAGAGTTTCCCCCCGATTCCCATTGACTTCAATTTTACTAGGGCCCCTTGATGCCACACCTGGTCAAATGCTGCCTTGATGTCGAGGACAGTTACTCTCACCTCACCTCTGGAATTCACCTCCTTTGTTTAGACCAAGGCTGTAATGAAGTCGGGAGCCAAGTGGTCTTGGCAGAACCCAAACTAGACATCAGCGAGCAGGTTATTGGTGAGTAAGTGCCACTTGATAGCACTGTCGATGACGACATCTTCCATCACTTTGCTGATGAATCGAATTGCCTGAAGACTGGCTTCTGTGATGGTGGGGACCACAGGAGTAGGCCAATATGGATCATCCACTCGGCACTTCTCGCTGAAGATGGTTGCAAATGCTTCAGCCTTGTCTTTTGCACTCACGTGCTGGGCTCCACCACCATTGAAGATGGGGATATTCATGGAGCCGCCTCCTCCCATTAGTTGTTTAATGGTCCACCACCAGTCACGACTGGATGTGGCAGGACTGCAGAGCTTTGATCTGATCCGTTGACTGTGGGATCACTTAGCCCTGTCTATAGCATGCTGCTTCTGCTTTTTAGCATGCATGTAGTCCTGTGTTGCAGCTTCCCCAGGTTGGCACCTCATTTTTAGGTACGCCTGTTGCTGCTCCTGGCATGCTCTTCTACACTCCTTATTGAAGCAGGGTTGTCACCAGGCTTGATGGTAATGGTAGAGTGAGGGATATGCCGGGCCATGAGGTTACAGATTGTGGTGGAATACAATTCTGCTGCTGCTGCTGATGACCCACAGTGCCTCATAGATGCCCAGTTTTGAGCTGCTAGATCTGTTCTGAATCTATCCCATTTAGCACGGTGGTAGTGCCACACAACACAATGGAAGTGTGAAGTTTAGACCCAAGGACCTGGATGCAGTGCTGGAAAAAGTTTAATGACCTCACACGAGTGGTCAAGGTCACTGAATGCATCTTCAAATGCCATATCCAACCACTGCTCAAATCACCACACCCCTACCACTATCCTACCAACAATTTTTCTCAATCAGGATTCATACCTAACATTCATATGCTACCTCACCCTCACACACTTAGCACTATTGCATGCCTCACACTCGCATCTCACAGCTTTCACACACTGCCAGCTATTCAACCATGACAGCCATATCACCCAAACATATTGCCCAGCACTCACTGACACACTTCCCTCTCTCTTGCAGGAGAAGGTGGCACACAACTGAAGGCAGCAGGAGCTAACCGGAGGGGAAGCAACGCGCCTGCATGCGCAAACCCTCATGGAGGAGACAGTGCTGGCCATTATTGGAAGGGCAATTGCTGAGGCCTTGGCTAGTGGCGGGGCTGAATCCATTGAAGATGACGGTATCTTCATATCTAATCCTCCTTCTCACAATCCACTTCCCCCTCATCCCACAATTTCTTCTGACTTACAAGCTGCAGATGGTGTAAGCTTGCACCTCTTACTTTCCCCCCTCCCCTCAGCACCACCTTATCCTTGTACCTTTCTCCTTTCAGATCCCAAGAAGTGCAACATGGTCAGGCGTGTAGTAAGACACACCGTCTTGATTTCACACTCGCAGCCACCAGCTCAGATACTGACAGTACGCTATCTTAGAGGCTAGATTAGAGGCGGGATCTACATGTGGTGAGACACCGGGCACAAGGCAGGTGCTTCAGCCAGGGCAGGGGGCAAGGATAGCGCAGGTTCTAGCTCGCCAGAGGGCAAGGTCGCACACAAGCTCTGCTGCAGAGGACTCAGATGAGGACTTTGATGGGCCAGGCTACAGAAGGCGGCTGATGGGTGTACACAACAAATTGCTTGGTGCATTGAGAAGCCTGCCTGAAAGCCTGTGTTCAATGTCAAGGATTATGGAGGAGTTTGGCACCAACTTGGCACAGTTTTGCGCAGAGCTTGAAGCCCATCCTTTCCAGCATGAAAGTGGTGGCCAACTCCATCAACACAGTTGTGGACCCAACCATGATGCAGCACCCATTGCAGCACTAGCAGCTTCCACCAAAAGTCTGAGTGCTGCTGTGGAAGCTGAGACTGCTGTCATGCAAGCTCAGTTTGCTGTCATGCAAGTTCAGACTGCTGCCATCATGGCTGTGGATACCCGTGTTCAAAGGGGCTAGCAGGGTGTCACAACAATACAGCAATCTGTCTACCAACAGATTACTAGGATTGCTGAGGCACCGCCCCAGGGATTGTGGTAGTGGCTCCATGTAGCACGAGCCTACAGTCCTCTCTCAGGATGACAGCATTCATGCTCCCTCCCCTGCCACTCCCCTTACTGTTGCCTATCAGCCAGCCAGCCCAGACTGCTGCCACCCCTGCCACGCCCCTTACTGTTGCCTATCAGCCAGCCAGCCCAGACTGCTGCCACCCCTGCCACGCCCCTTACTGTTGCCTATCAGCCAGCCAGCCCAGACTGCTGCCACCCATGCCAACATGGTGCAGTCTGAAGCCAGGCCTTCTAGGCCCAGAACTGCTTGACGTTGTCCTCCAAGGCCATCTGCAGTCTCCTGTACTGAAAGTCAGCAACCTTCCACCAGCCATGCTTTAGCCAGTGGGGTTGCCCTACGTAGGAGCACTAGGATAGGCAAAGGCACACGGAAGACAGGCACGAAGGGAATGCACAAATGTGATTAGTTTAAGTTTGTATGTAATATGGCATGATTTCATTCATAAATTTGGTTTGAAATGTTTATTTTGTATTGGTTTTTATTTTGTATTTTGGCCATAGAAGATAAGAACATAAGAAATAGGAGCAGGAGTAGGCCATTTGGCCCTTCGAGCCTGCTCAGCCATTCAATAAGATCATGGCTGATCTTCTACCTCATCTCCACTTTCCTGCACTATCCCCATATCCCTTGATTCCCCTAATATTCAAAAATCTATCTATTTCTGTCTTGAATATACTCAACGACTGAGCCTCCACAGCCCTCTGGGGTAGAGAATTCCAAAGATTCACCACCCTCTGAGTGAAGAAATTTCTCCTCATCTCAGTCCTAAATGGCCGACCCCTTATTCTGAGACTGTGACCCCTGGTTCTAGACTCCCCAGCCAGGGGAAACATCCTTCCTGCATCCACCCTGTCAAGCCCTGTAAGAATTTTGTATGTTTCAATGAGATCACCTCTCATTCTTCTAAACTCTAGAGAATATCGGCCTAGTCTATTCAATCTCTCCTCATAGGACAATCACCCCATCCCAGGAACCAGTCTGGTGAACCTTCGTTGTACTCCCTCTATGGCAAGTATATCTTTCCTTAGATAAGGAGACCAAAACTGTACACAATACTCCAGGTGTGGCCTTACCAGGGCCCTATATAATTGCAGTAAGACATCTTTACTCTTATACTCAAATCCTCTTGTAATAAAGGCCAACATAACATTTGCTTTCCTAATTGCTTGCTTTACCTGCATGTTAACTTTCAGTGATTCATGTACAAGGACACCCAGGTCCCTCTGAACACCAACATTTCCCAATCTCTCACCATTTAAAAAATACTCTGCTTTTCTATTTTTCCTACCAAAGTGGATAACTTCACATTTCTCCACATTATATTCCATTTGCCATGTTCTTGCCCACTCACTTAGCCTGTCTATAACCCCTTGAAGCTTCCTTGCATCATCCTCACAACTTACAGGAAACTCTTTGGTATCCGGCACCGACGGGACCGGCGTGTTGCCGGTTGATCAAAAATTCTGGATGACGGAGAGGGTTATCTACTGAGGCTATTTTTAACAAAGAAAAATAAAAAAATCAAGAAATGTACAGTATACAGTAATTGGGTACTCACCTACAGAATGTTGTGTTAAATGGATGGTGGAAGATGCTTGATTAAGTACAGTACTGCCAGTTGAGGGTAATGCAATGCAATGACTACCAGCAGCGTGGGAGGCACACAGTACCCCTGTAAAATGGCGGATCAGAAGAGACTACCAGCAGCGCGGGAGGGTCAGACTCCTGTTACAGGGGTATTGAGGTGTTCCGACTTCCGACAGCGCCAAGAAGCTGAGTAGTGGCAGTTTGGAGAACTACCCCCACTGACTAACTCGGCCACCGCGGGAGACTCGGACTCGGCTACATTGCCGGTTATTGAGGTGTTGTTTTTGGAGTGAGAATTTTGCTGGTTAATAGAGAATTCCGGATATTTAGGTGCCATTTAAATGAGAGGTTCCTGTACATTCCCATCCAGCTTTGTATCATCAGCAAATTTGGATATATTACATTTGGTCCCCTCATCCAAATCGTTGATGTAGATTGTGAATAGCTGAGGCCCAAGCACTGATCATTGCGGTACCCCACTAGTTACAGCATGCCAACCCGAAAATGGCCCGTTTATTCCTACTCTCTGTTTTCTGTCCGTTAACCAATCCTCAATCCATGCTAGTGTATTACCCCCAATCCCATGAGCCCTTATTTTGTTTAATAACCTCTTGTGTGGCACCTTATCGAATTCCTTCTGAGAATCCAAATACACCATATCCACTGGTTCCCCCTTATCTATTCAGCTAGTTACAACTTCAAAACACTCTAACAGATTTGTCAAACATGATTTCCCTTTCATAAATCCATGTTAACTCTGCCCAATCCTATTACTATTTTCTAAGTGCCCTGTTACCACGTCCTTAATAATAAATTCTAGCATTTTCCCTAATACTGATGTCAGGCTACCTGGTCTGTAATTCCCCATTTTCTCTCTCCCTCCTTTCTTAAATACATTTGCCACCTTCCAATCTGGGGGAACCGTTCTAGAATCTATGGAATTTTGGAAAATGACAACCAATGCATCTACTATCTCTATAGCCACCTCTTTCAAAACCCTAGGATGCAGGGCATCAGTTCCAGGAGATTTATCAGCTTTCAGTCCCAATAATTTCTCCAGTACTAATTTTTTTTACTAATACTAATTTCTTTCAGTTCCTCATTCTCGCTAGAGCCTTGGTTCTCCACTATTTCTGGTAAGTTTTTCCATCATCTTCTGTGAAGACAGACACAAAGGGCTCGATTTTATCAATGGGGACGTGATGGAGGCGGGGCTCTCACTTTTTGGGTTGTAGTCCCGCATCCATCGATTTGTGACCAACCCACGCTACTTTCCCTTGATTGACCTTGTTAAGCCCGCCCAGTGGGCTCAGCAGGCCAATTAAGGGACACCTGGTTACTGGTGACATCAGCGATTGACATTTCATCTGTCAAGAGCTTTTGACAGATGAAAAATCAGCGTTTGACAGCTCTGTGAAGCTGTCAAACACTGATACAATCTGTCAACTAACTTGAGTCCTTCTACTCAGACTCCGTTAGAGAGCTCTCCAGACCAGAAAGCAGAGGCTGCAGCTTTTGACAGTTCAGCGGCCATTCTGTTTTCTGTGCCGGTGAGCTGGGGGACTCCCAGAACTGAAGGGAGGAAGCCTGCAGGAGAAAGTAAAGGTAAGTAAAACTTATTAAAACACTTTACACTTACCTCACACACACTTACCTCTGCACACATGCACCCATCACTCACCTGCACAACTGACATCTCAATCCCTCCAACCCCTTCAGACCGACGGTCCGCCTCGCTAACTTGGCGTGGTTCGGAGCCATCGGGAAGCCCACACTTCAGGGCTAAAACTAGGGATTAGGCAAAAAACTGCCTGTTAACAGGCAGTTAATTGGCACTAATCCCCATCCCGCCTCGGGGAGGCGGCTCCCAGCACAGGTCGGATACCCGCCTCCTGGGACATTGGCACGGAGGCGGGATGGGTTCCTGCCCCCCCGATTCTGCAATTTTCCCACCACACCCGCCTCCTCGGGGCTTGGAAATTCGAGCCCAAAGTATTTGTTTAATGTCTCTGCCATTTCTTTATTCCCCATTATAATTTCTCTTGTCTCGGCCTGTAAGGGACCCACATTTACTTTTGCTAATCTTTTCCTTTTTACATACCTATAGAAGTTTTTACAGTCTGTTTTTATCTCTCTCGCTAGTTTACTCTCATTCTATTTTCCCTTTCTTTATCAATTTCTTGATCCTCCTTTGCTGAATTCTAAAATCCTCCCAATCCTCAGGTTTGTTGTGTCTGTACCTTTCTACCTAGACACAATTTAGGACTCAGAACTCAGAGATTCAAACATGAAGTGCTTTATTCAAAAAGAAGGTTCTGGAGAGAACTGAACAAAGAGAACTAAAACTTAACCAAGAGAACAACCCCAACCATTTATCTGCTGTGACAGCGCCACCGCAGGTGGGAGGAGAACACCCAATACATAACATATTCCTCCCCTCTTAAATGAAAGGTCCACATTATTCCTCAACAGGTAAGTTACTTTCAATGCACTCAACTAACCAAGGGTAGAGGTAGACTGCCTCAAACCCTGACTTTACCTTGGGGTTTATTCTGCCCCAGTCTTGTGGGTAAGTCACTAAGCCTACAGATCCAAGCGTCTTGGAGGCCGCCGCTCTCTGACAGGATACCGGCGGTCATCGCTGGCTTCCACAGCAGTAGGCATTGACACAGGCCTAGATAGAGAAGGTGCCTGTGTCAGTCGAAAGTCAGGAGTTTGCACAGGTGGAACAGTCTCTTTGACTTCCTGTGTTGGAGAAGAGCACTGTGGCAAAGGATGCTGGTTTGCGGTATCATCCGGAAACAGTTCAGGCCAACCAGCCGTTGGAGCCTCTGTAGCTGTCTCTGCTCCTAGCAACAGTTGATCTGTGTGTCTTCTCCAGACGACGTCCTCAGCAGTCTCAACCGTGTAAGACACAGGGCCCGTCTGCACGATCACCGTAGCAGGAACCCATTTCGTCCAGTGTTGTAGTTTCGAGCTAGGACGTGCTCTCCAGGATGAAACCGTCTCTCCTTGGCTCTTTTCTCTTTCTTTTCAACTTGAGCTTGTTGTTGACGATGGACAATCTGCTCTGCCCTTGGAGGTTTGAGTAAGTCAAAACTTGTCCACATCTGCCTCTTCATCATGAGCGAAGCGGGGGAAGTTTTGGTTGTGGTGTGGGGGACTACGGTCTCCCACATAAAGAAATAGGCAACACAGCGAGCTACAAGAAATAGGTCTTTACTCCAACTCTCACAATACAGTACTGAATTCGTGAAGCCCGCGAACCTGTGATGACTCACGGATTGGTCACCTGCTGGAACCTGATTGGTTTTCCTTCTATCAGCAGCAGGCAAGTCTGAACGTGCCTTATTCCTCTCAGCTTGCAACTGTCTTGCGGGGAGAGGGGAATGCAGCAGTTAAAAGGGGATTATACAGGTTTATCTACATACACACAGTGTTTCCCCAATGTGGCAACGCCACATACGCCCCCCCAGAATCCTCGTTAACTGTAAAAGTCAGTCTCTGCGGAGGTTTGACCAAGCAGCCGTAGCGGCTGTAGTAGCCATCTGGCGTGTGAGGAGGGCTGTCTGGAAGGTCGGCTGGTTGGTTCATCGGCTGGTCTGGCGGCTGGTCTGCCGGTGGGCTGGCTGGACGGGCTGCCGGCGAAGGTGGGGCGGCGGCCGGAAAGTAAGGTTCTGGCGTGTCTTGGTCCTCTTGTGGGGCCGCCGCCAACGCGGGAGGTCTGCCCCGCCGTGGGGGAAGAGCCGGCCGAAACGGGAAGCTGAGGTCCAGGTGCGCCGGTTTGAGGCGGTCTACTGAAATAAGGTCCGGCTTCCCGCCGACATCGATAAGAAAAGCTTTGTCCCCCGTCTCCAATACTGGGAAGGGGCCGCTGTATGGTGCCTGCAGCGGGCCTCTGTGCACGTCCCGGTGCACGAAGACGAACTCCGCATGTCGTAAGTCTCGAGGCACGTAGGACGGCTGCGGGCCGTGTTGCGAAGTGGGCACTGGACGGAATTGCTAGGCCGCATCCTGGTGCAGGGAAAGCTGTCTGGCGGCCGACCACGGCTCCGTTGTCAGTGGGAGAAAGTCGCCTGGTACTCTGAGCGGTTGGCCATAGACCATCTCGGCCGCAGAGGCGCGGAGGTCCTCTTTGGGCGCGGTACGCAATCCCAGGAGAACCCAGGGTAGTTTGTCGATCCAGCTGGTGTTGACCAGGCTGGCGCGGAGGGAGGGGGTCAAAGAACGATGAAAGCGCTCGCAGAGCCCGTTGGCCTGCGGGTGGTAGGCTGTTGTCCTGTGCAACTTGGTGCCGAGGCCGGCGATGATGGCATTCCACAAGTGGGAGGTGAACTGGGGGCCTCTGTCCGAGGATATGTCGGTCGGCACGCCGAACCGGGCCACCCATGTCGAGACGAATGCTCGCGCGACGTCGGTCGTGGTGGTGGAGGCGAGGGGAACCACCTCGGGCCATCTGGTGGTGCGGTCGACGATCGTGAGCAGGTGTGTAAAACCGTGCGATGGCGGCAAGGGGCCTACCAGATCGACGTGGACGTGGTCGAAATGCCTCTCGGGCACCGGGAAACACTCCAATGGCGCCTTGGTGTGCTGCTGGACCTTAGCGCGCTGACATGGCACGTATGTGTTGGTCCAGTCTCTTGCATCCTTGTGGAGTCCAGGCCAGACGAACTTGGCAGACATAAGTTTCTGAGACGCACGCATCCCTGGATGTGAGAGGCCGTGGATGATGTCGAAAACTCGCTTGCGCCAGGCGGATGGAACGACCGGCCTAGGCGAGGGGACTGAGACGTCGCACAGGACGGTTGTGCCGGCTGCGTGGAAGTGGATGTCGGCCAGGGTGAGGCTGGTAGTTGACGTCCTGAGGGCCTGGAACTCCGCGTCGGCAGCCTGGTCTCTCGCCATGCTGGCGTAGTCGACACCCAGGTGCACTGCGTGGAGCGAGGGTCTTGAGAGGCAGTCGGCCACCAAATTGTCCTTGCCGGCGACGTGGCGGATGTCCGTGGTGAACTCCGAGATGAAGTTGAGTTGGCGCTGTTGGTGCGCGGACCAGGGTTCGGTTACTTTGGCCATGGCGAAAGTGAGCGGCTTGTGGTCCACGACTGCGGTGAACGGCCGGCCTTCCAGAAGAAAACGGAAATGCCGGATTGCCAGGAACACGGCCAGGAGCTCTCTGTCGAACGTGCTGTAAGCCTGCTCGTTCTTGCGCAGCTGTCGGCTGAAAAATGTCAGTGGCTGCCACGCGCCTTCGACCCACTGTTGCTGGACGGCGCCGACGGCGTAATCCGAGGCGTCCGTGGTGAGGGCGGTCTTGGCGCCCGGGATGGGGTGGGCCAGTAGTGTGGCGTTGGCCAAGGCGCTTTTGGTCTGGTGGCAGGCTGTCGCCATCTTGCTGGACCAGGTGAGTTGCTCTTTGCCCGTTTTGCCCCTGGTGGCTTCGTAGAGGGGGCGCATGAGTGCGGCGGCCTTGGGCACGAACCGGTGATAGAAATTGACCATCCCCAAAAATTCCTGCAGCGCCTTAACCGAGGTGAGCTGGGGAAAGTCCGCCACCGCCTGCACCTTGGAAGGTAGGGGAATGGCTCCCCTTGGCGAGATTCTGTGGCCGAGAAAGTCAATTTGGGCTGCTCCGAACTGGCATTTGGCCAGGTTGACAATTAGCCCGTGTTGGCTGAGGCGCTGGAAAAGGGAGTGCAAATGCGCGATGTGCTCGGCCTTGCTGGTACTGGCCACGAGGATATCGTCCAGATAGACGAACAGGAAGCTCAGGTCCCGTAGGACGGAGTCCATGAGCCGTTGGAAGGCCTGTGCGGCGTTCTTAAGCCCGAAGGGCATGCGCAGGAACTCGAACAGTCCGAAGGGGGTGATGACCACCGTCTTCTGGACGTCTGCGTGGTGGACGGGGACCTGATGGTAGCCGTGAATCAGGTCGACCTTGGAAAAGACGGACTTGCCTGCTAGATGTGCCGAGAAGTCTTGGATGTGCGGAATGGGGTATCTATCGGGCGTGGTGGCGTCGTTGAGCCGTCTGTAGTCGCCGCAGGGGCGCCAGCCACCGCCCGGCTTGGGCACAATGTGGAGGGGGGACGACCAAGGGCTGTTCGAGTGGCGGATGATGCCCAGTTTTTCCATCGTGGCGAATTCTTCCTTGGCCACCGCCATCTTGGCTGGGTCCAGGCGTCTGGCTCGAGCGAACACTGGTGGTCCCATAGTGGCGATGTAGTGCTCGACCCCATGCTTGGCTGCCGCGGCTGAGAAGGTCGGTTGTGTGAGCCTCGGGAAATCTGCGAGTAGGCGGGCGTAGTCGTCATGCGCCGGGGCGGAGCAGGACCCGACGAGGGCCGGGCTGTTGCTCTGCTGGCAGGCCAGTGAAGCGAAAGTTGCTGCGTCGATCAGGCGCCTGTCACGGACGTCGACCAGGAGTCCGTGGGCGCAAAGAAAATCGGCGCCCAGCAAAGGATGTGCCACCGAGGCCGTCACGAAATCCCACGTAAATTGCTGGCCGTTGAAACAAACCTCGGCCCGTCGCTTTCCGAAAGTAGCGATGGCTGCGCCATTTGCCGCCACGAGGGGCGGGCCGCTGCGGCCTGCCTGGATGTCGAGCTGGGAGGCAGGAATTATGCTGCATTGGGCTCTGGTGTCGCAAAGGAATCTGCGCCCTGAAAGAGAGTCGGTTATGTACAGCAGTTTACCTGCGGTGCCGATGGCCATCGTGGCGGCGGGGGTGCGGTCGAGCGGGCCTAGGTGGCGGGGCGGGGCTGGTGTGTTGGGCCGGGCGGCCATCTTGGTTTGATCGAAAGAGCAGGGTGCTCTGCAGCGTTGGGCCTTGTGGCCAAAACGCGCATGGTAGTAGCATAGTTCTGCGGCCTGGCGTGGCGGCGCGCGCTCGGTGGTGTCGGGGAGCCTCGCGGCTGCACAGCCGAGTTGGGCAACGGGGAAAACTTTGTCCGCGGCGGCTGCCAGTTGTACGCAGTCCGTGATCGGGGACCCCGCAAGGGCAGTCTGTACCTGCTGAGGAAGCAGGCTGAGGAAAAGGGCCCGAAACAAAAAGCACTGCGGTTCCGAGCCCAGGAGCGCAAGCATCCGGCTCATCAACTGGGTCGGGGTGGAACCGCCGAGGCCTGGTAGTGAGAGAAGCCTGCGGGCCCTCTCCTCCTTGGACAGGCCGTAAGCCTGCAGCAAGCGGCCCTTAATGGTTGAGTACTTGCCGGTCTGTGGTGGGTTCCCCAGCAGGTCGAGAACTTCGGCGGTGGTAGAGCTTGCTAGTGCTGAGACTATGTGGAGGTACCTTTCTTCATCGTCTTGAACCCTGCGAAGGGTGAATTGGGCCTCCGAGTGCGCGAACCAAGCTGGTGCTTGGTGTTCCCAGAAGGTGGGGAGCTTCAAGGACACGGCGCCGGCCGACATCAGGCTGCTGCTGGTTGCCATCGGGTCGTTGCTGGCCTCTGTAGGGCTGCGTGAGTCGGGGGCTTCGGCCGCCAACATTCGGGGTCACCAATGTGGGGGACTACGGTCTCCCGCATAAAGAAATAGGCAACACAGCGAGCTACAAGAAATAGGTCTTTACTCCAACTCTCACAATACAGTACTGAATTCGTGAAGCCCGCGAACCTGTGATGACTCACGGATTGGTCACCTGCTGGAATCTGATTGGTTTTCCTTCTATCAGCAGCAGGCAAGTCTGAACGTGCCTTATTCCTCTCAGCTTGCAACTGTCTTGCAGGGGGAGGGGAATGCAGCAGTTAAAAGGGGATTATACAGGTTTATCTACATACACACAGTGTTTCCCCAATGTGGCAACGCCACAGTGGCATGCGGCTCGTTCCTGTAGGACAACAGGAAGCTGCTCAGATGTTGGTGGATTGAGCCCTGACCTTGCGATGCCTTCAAGGTGTGCTTCAAAGTTTGCATGAACCTTTCTGCCAGGCCGTTAGTAGAGGGATGATAGGGCGCAGACCTGATGTGTTGGACACCATTCACATGCAGGAAGGTTGCAAACTCCTGTGATACAAATTGTGGACCGTTGTCACTTACGAGTTGTTCCAGTGAGCCTTAACGGCTGAACATCTCACCAAGTTTCTCAATTGTTTTCTCTGCCGTGGTAGACCTCATCACAGCGACCTCCGGCCACTTGCTACGAGCGTCCACAACCACCATAAACATCTTCTCTTCGAAAGGACCGGCGAAGTCCACATGTACTCGCTGCCACACTTCTTCAGGCCAATCCCAGGGGTGTAGGGGTGCCAGCTGTGGAACATTCCGGACCTTTTGACATGGGGAACATGTTTTGGCTTTCTCTTCAATATTTCCATCGAGACCTGGCCACCAGAAGTAGCTTCTTGCCATTTGCTTCATCCAAACCATCCCACTGTGGCCTGTATGAAGTTGTTGCAGTATAGGTTCCCTCAGAGGTGGCGGAATGATGACACGGCGTCCCCAAAGAAGACAACCTGCCTGGACGGAGAGCTCATTTCTTTTTGAAACGTAAGGTTTCAAACTAGGAGAATCTCCTATATCTCTCCCTTGAATGACATCGTCCATTACCTCAGACAGGACTGGATCGTTGCGGGTGTACCTTCGCACCTGAACTGCAGTGACAGGTGCTCCCTCCACTTGTCTAAAGTAGAAGATGTCTATCTGACGAGGCTCTGGGGGAGTAACAGGCAAGGGCAGCCTCGAGAGACCGTCTGCGTTGCCGTGCAAGTCTGATTTGCGATATTTGATGTCGTATGTGTGTCCTGACAACAGTAAAGCCCACCTTTGCATCCTGCTTGCAGCAAGAGACGGAATTCCGGTGTGGGGCCTGAAGATTGAAGTCAATGGAAGGTGGTTTGTCAGGAGTGTGAACCTTCTCCCAAACAGGTACTGATGAAATTTTCGAATTCCAAAAACGATTCCCAAGGCCTCGCACTCAATCTGCGCATAGTTACTCTCGGCCTTGTTCAAGGTGCGTGATGCGAAGGCGATAGGTTTCTCTTCCCCAGAAGGCATGATGTGGGATATGACTGCTCCCACACCATATGGTGATGCATCACATGCTAGCTGCACGGGTAGCTTTGGGTCGAAGTGTGTCAGGACCTCCGACTTCAGCAATGCTTTCTTTGCTTGGGCGAGAGCTTCGTTGCACAGTTCCGTCCATTTCCATGTTTTGCCTTGACATAGCAGCTGATGTAACGGCTTCAGCAATGTTGCTAAGTCTGGAATAAACTTCCCATAGTAGTTAAGTAGCTCCAGAAATGAACGTAACTGGCTCACATTCTGGGGTGCTGGGGCCTCCACGATCGCCTTGACCTTTGACGGCGCCTTATGCAGGCCAGTAGCGTCAATCACATGCCCCAGGTACTCGACTGAAGACTGAAAGAATTCACATTTGTCTTTACGAACTCTGAGTCCGTACTCTTCCAGTCGCTGTAGTGTCGCATCCAAGTTCAGAAGATGATCCTCCTCATTTGTCCCAGTGACAAGGATGTCGTCCAGGTAGCACTGGACTCCTGGCAGTCCACTCAAAATCTGATCCATTGCCCTTTGGAATAGAGCAGGGGCCGACGTAATTCCAAACGGAAGGCGGCAGTACCTGTATAGCCCCTTGTGTGTCACAATTGTCAGCAGCTCCTTTGATTTGTCATCGACATGCATTTGTAGATAAGCCTGGCATAAGTCTATTTTGCTGAACTTTTGCCCTCCGGCCAGGCCCGTAAAAAGATCACCAATGAGGGGGAAGAGGGTACTGGCACTTTAAAATCCCCGCAGATTCGAACAGATCCATCCTTTTTCAGGACAGGAACAATGGGTGTGACCCATTTGCTCACACTCACAGGCTCCAGGACTCCATTCTCGACTAAGGCCTCCAAGTTAGCCTCAACTTTTGGCCTAATTGCATAGGGTACAGGTCGGGCTTTGTGAAACTTCGGCTTGCCGTCAGGTTTAATGTCCAGTCTCACGCTGATCTTTTTCATGCTCCCAAGTTCACCATTGAAGAGTTCTGCATGTTTGTTTAAAACTGCAGTCAGACCTGACTCCCCTTTTGACATCATGCGGACTGCAGACCAGTCCAGCGTGATTTTCTCTAGCCACGCACGTCCCAGTAGAGATGGGTAATTTCCCTTTACCACATATAGTGGCAGTTTCGCAGTCTGTCCGTTAAATTTAACTGTCACCTCAATGGCGCCTCTCATGGCCACAGGTTCGCTGGTATACGTCTTTAGCACAATGTTTGTTGGCTGAAGGGTAAGATGCTTTAGCATTTTGTTGTAGACAGTGTCTGAAACAAGGGACACAGCCGCACCTGTGTCCACCTCCATCCGCACTGATTGTCCCTCCACCAGTGGTGACACCCAGTAGCCATTTGGACCACCTGCAACCGTCAGTATGTGCACCTCTTCCTCCTCAGAGGTGTCGCTCCCTTCTGTTTTGCTTGTTCCATCATACTGCACTGAATGAACACTCTTTTTCTTCTCTTGTCCAAATACAGACATTTTGCTTTCATGCTTCCCAGCTCTGCCTGTTCTTTTTTTACCTCTACAGGCACGTTCAATGTGACCTTTTTTGCCACAATTTCGGCATTCCAGCTCCGTACACCAGCAGTCATTAGCGTGATGGCCCGTTTTCCCACAACGGTAACATGTGCCATTCCGCGCACCTTTAGGCTCAGACGACACCTTGTGAACTCTCCCTGTTGAACTAAACTGGTGAGCCTCCTTTTCCGCCATCTCCATGGAGACACTAACTTCAATGGCCTTTTCAAGAGTAAGGTTGTCCTCAGTAAGAAGGCGCTTCTGTGTGGCTGCACTTAGCAGACCACACACAAGTCTGTCTCTAATGGTGTCATTCAGCACCTCCTTGAACTCGCAGTGTTCTGACAACCTTTTTAAAGCAGCAATAAACATCGTCACTGATTCCCCCTCCTCTTGATTCCGTTTGTGAAATCTAAATCTCTCAGCAATAACCAGAGGTTTTGGTGAAAAATGTGCTCCAAGAATTTCCACTAGTTGTTTATATGTTTTAGTTCCTGGCCTATCTGGCTGTACAAGGCTGTGAAGTAAATTGAATGTCTTTGCCCCCATTATACTCAAAAAGGTAGGCACGACCTTTTCATTTGCCACTGCATTCGCCAAAACAGAATAGTCAAAACGTTCCATATAAGCGCTCCATTGCTCCACATTTTCATCAAAATCACCGATGTTTCCTAATATAGTAGCCATCTCACGTTTCAAATTTTTTTTCTGTTTACTCGCTGCACCCGTAACGTTAATGTGATGCTGCAATCTCTGTTCCGAGTGTTTTGTAATCGAAAACAAGAAAGTTCCCACAACGCAGATTCATCCGATCCTCGTCGCCACTTTGTTGTGTCTGTTCCTTTCTACCTAGACACAATTTAGGACTCAGAGATTCAAACATGAAGTGCTTTATTCAAAAAGAAGGTTCTGGAGAGAACCGAACAAAGAGAACTAAAACTTAACCAAGAGAACAACCCCAACCATTTATCTGCTGTGAAAGCGCCACCGCAGGTGGGAGGAGAACACCCAATACATAACGAGGTTTACTACTCTTTTTGGCAACATTACAAGCCTCTTCCTTTGATCTAATACTATCTTTAACTTCTCTTGTTAGCCACAGTTGGACCACTTTTCCGGTGGGGTTTTTGTGCCTTAAAGGAATATATATTTGTTGTAAATTATGTATTAATTCTTTAAATGCTAGCCATTGCTTGTCTACCGTCATACCTTTTAATGTAGTTTCCCAATCTACCTTAGCCAACTCACCCCTCATACTTACGTAGTTTGCTTTGTTTAGATTTAAGACCCTAGTTTCGGATTTAACTGAATCACTTTCAAACTCAATATAAAATTCTATCATATTATGGTCACTTTTCCCTAAATGCCCCTTTACTACAAGGTTATTAATGAACCCTTTCTCATTGCACAATACTAGATCTAAAATGGCCTGTTCCCTAGTTGGTTCCTCAACATACTGATCTAGAAAATTATCTTGCATACATTCCATGAATTCATCCTACACACTTTTACTGCAAATTTGGTTTGCCCAGTCTATATGTAGATTAAAGTTCCCCATGATTACTGTATTACCCTTGTTACATGCGTCTCTAATTTCCTGATTTATACTCTGCCCTACATTACAACTACCGTTTGGGGGCCTATAAACAACTCCCACCAATGGTATCTGCGCCTTGCTGTTTCTTAGCTCCACCCAAACTGATTCTACTTCTTGATTTTTGGAGCTAAGATCCTTTCTCTCTACTGTCTTTATCCCATCCTTTATTGTCAGGGCTACCCCTCCTTTTCCATTTTGCCTATCTTTTCTAAAAGTTAAGTATCCTGGAATATTTAGTTCCTAACCTTGGCCACTTCGCAACAATGTCTCCGTTTTGGCTATTAGATCAAACCTGTTAATTTCTATCTGCGCTATTAATTCATCTGTTTTGTTGCAACGCTTCAGGCATTCAGATATAGTGCCTTTAGCTTTGACTTATTTCTATTTTCCCTTATGTCATGTTAGTCACTGATGCCATATTACCTTTGTTACTCAATTCAATTCAATTCAAATCAAATCAAATGCTTTATTGGCATGAAAGTTAACAGAGAACCATATTGCCAAAGCTTACATAGCAAAAAGGTACATTTTCAAACATTCTGTAGGTGTCAATCGATTTGACATTTGTTGGGTACATACAATATTACTTTTAAACAATATTAATTTTAAACAGTCTTTGTACTTCATTTGGTACGTTCAATATTAATTTTAAACAGTCTTAATTTTAAACAGTCCTTAGGTTGTGACATGTTGTTACATATTTGGCCCCAAGGTATGGTCTGTCTCCTTCTCCCAGGACTAATCTCAATTTTGACAGGTCATCCAATTCCTTCCTGACCCACTCTGCTTATTTTTACCCAAAACTCTACTCTGCTCTAGAGCCTTGACATTTCTCTCGCTGCTTTTAAATTTACTCTTTCCTGAATCCTCCCACCCCCCCTTCATTAGTTTAAAGCCCTGTCTACTGCCCTAGTTATTCAGTTCACCAGGACACTGGTCCCAGCCTGGTTTAAGTGGAGCCCGTTCCAACGGAACAGCACCCTCTTTCCCCAGTACTGGTGCCAGTGCCCCATGAACTGAAATCCCTTCCTCCCACACCACTCTTTGAGCCACGCATTTAAACCTCTAATTTGTTTGTCCCTATGCCAAATTGCGCGTGGCTCAGGTAACAATCCAGAGATTATTACCTTTGAGGTTTGATGCGCTATCAACAATACCAAAGGCTACGAAATGGACTTATATGAAGTAGGCTTTTATTGACTAAGAACTAGAGCATGCCTCTGCTAGTGAATCCATCCTAAGAGCTCCCGGGGGAAGGGTGGTGAGTCACCTTTATACCCGGGCTTAGGGGTGGAGCCAGGGGCTGAGACATGCCTGGACTTGTACAGGGTTAACAGTGGTTTACCACACAGGCATGTACAGGTTAACAGTGGTTTACCACATTCACCCCTCGTTTAAAAAAGAGTCCGGCGGGGTGAAGTGTTTCAAAAGTTCGTATACGAAAGTCTCTCTGGGGGTCTTGTCTGCCGTACTGATCTTCGTGGTGCCGGTTGCGGCGGTTCTTTGCCCGCGGCCGCTTCTCGCGTGGGACGGAGCACTGGCGTGTCGTCCTCTCGGGGTAGGGATGGCACCGGCATGTTGTCAGTTCGTGGTAGACACCCCGGTGGTGCGTCGGGGGTAGTGGTGGTGGGTGGAGGTAGTGGATGGTGATCGATGGTGTTTCGGGTGGTACCTGAGGGCGCGAGGTCTCGAATTGAGACTGTGTCCTCCCGCCTGTCAGGATACGCCACGTAGGCGTACTGTGGGTTGGCGTGGAGGAGGTGAACCTTTTCGACCAGGGGGTCCGTCTTATGGCTCCTCACGTGTTTCCTGAGCAGGACGGGTCCCGGAGACGTCAGCCATGGCGGTAGTGATGTCCCCGAGGTGGATTTCCTGGGGAAGACGAACATCTTCTCGTGAGGGGTGGCGTTTGTGGCAGTACAGAGCAGTGATCGTATGGAGTGGAGCGCATCGGGGAGGACATCTTGCCAGCGGGAGATTGGGAGGCCCTTGGATTTTAGGGCGAGCATGGCGGTCTTCCACACCGTTGCGTTCTCCCTCTCTACCTGTCCGTTACCCCGGGGGTTTTAGCTGGTAGTCCTGCTCGTGGCTATGCCCTTCTCGAGCAGGTACTGGCGCAGCTCGTCGCTCATGAACGACGAGCCCCTGTCACTGTGGATGTAATTGGGGAAGCCAAATATGACGAACAGGTCGTGGAGGCACCTGATGACTGTGGCGCTGGTCATGTCCGGGCAGGGGATGGCGAAGGGGAAACGGGAGTACTCGTCAATAATATTGAGGAAGTACGTGTTGCGGTCAGAGGAGGGAAGGGGCCCCTTGAAATCGACGCTGAGACGTTCGAAGGGGCGGGTGGCTTTAATCAGGTGTGCCCTGTCTGGCCTATAAAAATGCGGTTTGCATTCGGCGCAGACCTGGCAGTTCCTGGTCATGGTCCTGACCTCCTCGATGGAGTAAGGCAGGTTGCGAGCTTTAATAAAGTGGAAGAACCTGGTGACCCCCGGGTGGCAGAGATCATTGTGGAGGGTCCGTAGCCTATCGACTTGTGCGCTGGCACATGTCCCACGGGATAGGGCGTCTGGGGGCTCATTAAGTTTCCCGGGCCGGTATAAGACATCGTAGTTGTAGGTGGATAACTCGATCCTCCACCACAATATCTTATCATTTTTGATTTTCCCCCTTTGTCTGTTGTTAAACATAAATGCTACTGACCGTTGGTCAGTGAGCAGGGTGAAACGTTTACCGGCCAGGTAATGCCTCCAGTGCCGTACAGCCTCCACTATCGCCTGGGCCTCCTTCTCGACTGAGGAGTGTCGAATTTCGGGGCCCTGGAGGGTCCGTGAAAAGAAGGCCACGGGTCTCCCCGCCTGGTTAAGGGTTGCGGCTAGGGCGAAGTCGGATGCATCGCTCTCCACTTGGAAAGGGATGGACTCATCCACTGCGTGCATTGTGGCCTTCGCAATGTCCTCTTTTATGAGGGTGAAGGCCGCACGGGCCTCTGCCGGCAGGGGGAAGGAGGTTGACTTGATGAGGGGCCGGGCTTTGTCCGCATAGTTGGGCACCCACTGGGCGTAGTAAGAGAAGAACCCTAGGCATCTCTTCAGGGCTTTTAGGCAGTGGGGGGGGGGGGTAGTTCCAGGAGGGGGTGCATTCGGTCGGGGTCGGGGCCGATGACTCCGTTTTCCACCACGCAGCCAAGAATAGCGAGGCGCGCGGTGCGGAACATACATTTTTCTCTGTTGTATGTCAGATTCAGCCGTTGGGCCGTACGGAGGAATTTTTCTAGGTTGGCGTCGTGGTCCTGCCGGTCATGGCCGCAGATGGTGACGTTGTCTAGATAGGGGAAGGTGGCCTGCAGCGCGTTCTGGTCAACCATCCGGTCCATCTCCCTTTGGAAGGCCGAGACCCCGTTGGTGACGCCGAAGGGGACTCGGAGGAAGTGGTAGAGGCGACCGTCAGCCTCGAAGGCCGTGTACTGGCGGTCCTCAGGCCTGATGGGGAGCTGGTGGTATGCCGACTTCAGATCAGTCGTCGAGAATACCCGGTATTGTGCTATCTGGTTGACCATGTCAGATATGCGGGGAAGTGGGTATGCGTCTAATTGCGTGTATCGATTGATCGTCTGGCTGTAATCAATAACCAGGCGCTGTTTTTCGCCGGTCTTTACTACCACCACTTGGGCTCGCCATGGGCTGGTGCTGCCCTCGATAATCCCTTCCCTCAGGAGTCTTTGTACTTCTGATTTAATAAAGCTCCTATCCCCGGCACTGTACCGCCTGCTTTTAGTAGCAATTGGCTTGCAGTCTTTGGCGAGGTTAGCGAACAACGGGGGGGGGTTTGACCTTCAGGGTGGACAGGCTGCATACTTTGCGCAGCGCCGTGTTTAAATTCTGCTGGCTGCAGACTGTAAGTGGGGGCAGGGGCCCGCCATATGCCATCGTGACGCTCTCCAGATGGCACTGGAAGTCTAATCCTAGCAGTACGGGAGCGCAGAGCTGTGGCAGGACGAGGAATTTAAACTCTCTGTACTCCACGCCGTTCACTGTCAGAGTTGCTACACAGTAGCCGCCGACGTCCGCCGTATGGGACTTTGAGGCCATAAAGACCTGGTGGCGTGTGCGCATAACCGATAGGGAGTAGCGTCGCACCGTGTCGGGGTGGATGAAGCTCTCCGTGCTTCCGCAGTCGAAAAGGCAATTTGTGGCATGGCCATTTACCTTTACGTTCATCATGGACCTGGCTAGTTGATGGGGCCTAGATTGGTCCAGGGTGATGGAGGCCATCGTCGAGGTCGGTGGGTCGCTGTAGTATTCGCCCGCGCCGAGGGCCTGGTCCCGAGATGGTGTCCAAGATGGCGGCTCCCCCTCGACTGGTGGTGTCCAAAATGGCGGCCCGCACGGCTCACACGTGGTTGGTGGGGTCCAAAATGGTGGCCTGTAGGTTCACACGCGGCGCTGCTGGAATTGGGGGTCGATTTCGCCTTGCACACTCTCGCGTAGTGGCCTTTCTTGCCGCATTTGGAGCAGGTCGCGTCCTTTGCTGGGCATTGTTGTCTGGGGTGCTTGGCCTGGCCGCAGAAGTAGCATTTCTGGCCTCTGGTCATTGCAGCTGTAGTTGGGCTTCTGGCGGCTTGTGGCCTTACCGGGTCCCAAGATGGCTGCTCCCGTGGCATCCACGTGGCCATCCGGTCAGGGGGGTAGGCGTCCATGTTCTGGAGGGCCACGTCTAACGAGTTAGCAAGGGCCACCATCTTCTGCAGGTCGAGCCCCCTCTGTTCCAGCAGCCTCTGCCGAGTATAGTTGGACCTGATGCCGGCTACGTAGGCGTCTCGGATCAGGTCTTCCGTGCATTCCTTGGCCGTCACCGCTTTGCAATTACAGTCCCGGCCGAGGACTCTCAGTGCCAGTAAATATTCAGCGCCCGATTCCCCGGGGCGCTGTTTTCGGGTAGCCAGGAGGTGTCTGGCGTAGACCTCGTTAACAGGCCTCACGTATTGTTCCTTTAGCGTCGCGATGGTGACCGCGTAAGTAGTGGCATCTCGGATGATCGAGTAGACTCGGTGGCTCACCCGTGAGTTCAAGACAAGCCGTTTCGCGTCATCTGTAGTGACAGTAGTGCTGGAGGCCTCCAGGAAGGCTTTGAAACAGCTCAGCCAGTGTTCAAAGTTATTGGCTGCATCTGCTGCTTGAGGATCCAGGTCTAAACGTTCCGGCTTCAAGATTTGCTCCATGTTGAAAATTAGTCAATAAAATTGATGCGCTATCAACAATACCAAAGGCTACGAAATGGACTTATATGAAGTAGGCTTTTATTGACTAAGAACTAGAGCATGCCTCTGCTAGTGAATCCATCCTAAGAGCTCCCGGGGGAAGGGTGGTGAGTCACCTTTATACCCAGGCTTAGGGGTGGAGCCAGGGGCTGAGACATGCCTGGACTTGTACAGGGTTAACAGTGGTTTACCACACAGGCATGTATAGGTTAACAGTGGTTTACCACAAGGTTCTGCTTTTTAATTTGGATCCTAGCTCCTCAAACTCCCTCAGCAGAACCTCATTCCTAGTTCTACCTATGTCATTGGTTCCTACGTGGACCACGACAACTGGATCCTCCCCCTCCCACTCCAAGTTCTTCTCCAGCCACGAGGGGATGTCTTTAATCCTGGCACCGGGCAGGCAACACAACCTTTGGAACTCTCGGTCACGGCTGCAGAGAACAGTAACTATCCCCCTGACTATACTGTCCCCTACCACAACTACATTCCCTTTCACTTTCCCCACTTGAATGTCCTACTGCACCATGGTGCCAAGGTCAGCTTGCTCATCCATCCTGCAGGCATTTCCCTCATCCATACAGGCAGCAAGAACCTCATACCTGTTGGACAAGGGCAAAGGCTGAGGCTCCTCCAGCCATGCATCTTGGGTCCCCTTACCTGCCCGAGTTGCAGTCACACTGTCCTGTCCCTGACCACTAACCAGACCTGTACCACTACCTAACCTAAGGGGTGTGACTGCCTCCTGGATCAAAGTGTGCAGGTAACTCTCCCCATCTCTGATGCCCCGCAATGTCTGCACCTCAGACTCCAGCTCAAAATCTCTGAACTGAAGTTCCTCAAGATGTGGGCACTTACTGCAAACGTGGTTGTCCGCGATCACAATGCTCTCCACAAACTCCCACATGCTGCAGTTGCGGCACACCACCTGCACTGCCATCCTTATATGATCTTGTTTTATTTAATTAAATTTGTAATTAGGCAACTTAGTTTACAGTGTAGTTTCTTGGCTACTTACTTGATCTAGATTAAGTTAAGGGTACTGAAATTAAATATCTACCTGTAACACAGCCCCGAGACCGGAGAAGCAGCGGACCTGCGCGGGAGCAGCCCGAGGCGGGAGAGGTACTTAAGGAGCAGTCAGAGGCACCGAGGCATACCAATCCAGGTTCCGGGAGAGAGGTAAAAAGTAGTCCAAGTGTGACGTCAGCAGGAAGCAGGTAAGTGATTGGTTGGTGAGTATTTCTCTCTTTTCAATACAAGCTTGAATTCTGTGGTGTTAAATTTCTAGGGTCTCTGTGGTGTAGTGGGGACAGTTGGTAAATAAAGCGCCCTAGAGTATACCTGTAACTGGGGTATTGAATAAATTTTTTAATTAATTAAAGGAGTAAGTCATGGCAGGAGAGTTCAGACCCGTGTTCTGCTCCTCTTGCTCCATGTGGGAAGTCAGGGACGCTGCCAGTGTCCCTGACGACCATGTGTGCGGGAAATGCATCCAGCTGCAGCTACTTGTAGACCGCATTGCGGCGCTCGAGCTGCGGGTGGATGAATTTTGGAGCATGCGCGATGCTGAGAGGGTTGTGGGTAGCACGTTTAGCGAGTTGTTCACGCCTCAGGGTAGGGCTGCACAGGCAGAAAGAAAGTGGGTGACCATCAGGCGGAGCAACAGAGGCAGGCAGGAAGTGCAGGGAACCCCTGCGGACATCCCCCTTTCAAACAGGTATACCAAGTTGGATACTGTTGAGGGGGATGACTCACCAGGGGAAGGCAGCAGCAGCCAGCTTCCTGGCACCAGGGACGCTTCTGCTGCTCAGGAAGGGAGGAAAAAGAGTGGGAGAGCAATAGTGGTAGGGGATTCTATCGTAAGGGGAACAGATAGGCGTTTCTGTGGCCGCAAACGTGACTCCAGGATGGTTTGTTGCCTCCCTGGGGCCAGGGTCATGGATGTCACTGAGCGGCTACAGGGCATTCTTAAGGGGGAGGGTGAGCAGGCAGAGGTCGTGGTCCACATTGGGACCAACGACATAGGTAGGAAGGGGGATGAGGTCCTGCATCAAGAATTTAGGGAGCTAGGTAACAGATTAAAGGGCAGGACCTCAAAGGTTGTAATCTCTGGATTACTCCCAGTGCCACGTGCTAGTGAGTATAGGAATAGGAGGATAGTGCAGATGAATGCGTGGCTAAAGAGTTGGTGTAGGAGGGAGGGTTTTAGTTTCCTGGATCACTGGGCCTGCTTCTGGGAAAGGTGGGACTTGTACAAGTCGGACGGGTTGCACCTGAACCAGAGCGGGACAAATATCCTTGCGGGGAGGTTTGCTAGCACTGTTGGGGGGGGTTTAAACTAACTTGGCAGGGGGATGGGATACAGAGGGGAGCTGAAATAGGGGGTGATGTGCTGCCAATTATAGAGAAAAAAACAAGTCAGCTTGGTAGACAGGGCAAATATATAAGGGCAAGGCTGGATGGCATCTATTTTAATGCAAGGAGTCTTGCAAATAAGGTGGATGAACTGAAGGTGTTGATAAACACATGGGAGTATGATATTGTTGCTATCATGGAGACATGGTTGAGGGAGGGGCAAGACTGGCAGCTCAATATTCCGGGGTACAGAATCTTCAGGCGAGACAGAGGGGGAGGTAAAAGAGGAGGGGGTGTCGCAATATTAATTAAGGAGTCAATTACTGCAGTAAGGAGGGATGATATATTAGCAGGTTCCTCTAATGAGGCCATATGGGTGGAGCTTAAAAACAAAAAGGGGGCAAGCACTTTGCTGGGAGTGTACTATAGGCCTCCAAACAGTCAGGGGGAGATAGAGGAACAGATATGTAGGCAAATCTCAGAGAAATGTGCAAATAATAGGGTAATAATAATGGGGGAATTCAACTTCCCCAATATTAACTGGGATAGTCAAAGTGTGAAAGGCTCAGAGGGTGTAGAATTCTTAAAGTGCATCCAGGAGAGCTTTTTGAGCCAGCATGTAGAAAGTCCTACAAGAGAGGGGGCGGTACTGGACCTAATTCTAGGGAATGTGGCCGGCCAAGTGGAAAAAGTGCTAGTAGGTGAGCACTTTGGTGACAGTGACCATAATATGGTGAGATTTAAGGTGGTCATGGAAAAGGACAGGGATGGGCCGGAAATAAAGGTTCTAAATTGGGGGAAGGCTGATTTTAATAGGATAAGGCAGGATCTGGCCAAAATGGACTGGGATCAGCTACTTGTAGGAAAATCCGCATCGGAGCAATGGGAGGCTTTCAGAAGGGAGATTGAGATCATACAATGGCAACATGTTCCCGTAAAGGTCAAGGGTGGTTCCAAAAACCACAGGGAACCTTGGATGTCAGGGGATATACGAGAATGGATTAGGAAAAAAAGGAGGGCTTTTGGCAGATACAAAAGGCTAAAGACGGAGGAAGCCCTAGAGGAGTACAAAAAGTGCAGGGGGATACTTAAAAAAGAAATTAGGAGATCAAGGAGGGGCCATGAAATAACACTGGCGAGCAAAATAAAGGAAAATCCTAAGATGTTTTATAAGTATATTAAGGGTAAGAGGATAACTAGGGGAAAAATAGGGCCCATTAGGGACAAAAGTGGCAATGTGTGTGTGGAGCCGGAAGATGTAGGAGGGGTTCTAAATGAATTTTTTGCATCTGTTTTCACTATGGAGGAGGACGATGTAGACATAGAAATAGGGCAGGGGGACTGTGATATGCTCGAACATATTAACATCGAGAGGGAGGAGGTATTGGCGGTTTTAGCAGGCCTAAAAATGGATAAATCCCCAGGCCCGGATGAAATGTATCCCAGGCTGCTGTGTGAGGCAAAGGAAGAGATTGCGGGGGCTCTAACACATATATTCAGGACCTCTCTGGCCACAGGGGATGTGCCAGAGGACTGGAGAACCGCTAATGTAGTACCATTATTCAAGAAGGGAAGTAGGGAAAAACCGGGGAACTACAGGCCAGTGAGCCTAACATCAGTGGTAGGAAAATTATTGGAAAAAATTCTGAGGGACAAAATTAGTCTCCACTTGGAGAGACAAGGATTAATCAGGGATAGTCAACATGGCTTTGTCAAGGGAAGATCATGTCTGACTAATTTGATTGAATTTTTTGAGGGGGTGACTAGGTGTGTGGATGAGGGTAACGCAGTGGATGTGGTATACATGGATTTCAGTAAGGCCTTCGATAAAGTCCCGCACAGGAGACTGGTCAAGAAGGTAAGAGCCCATGGAATCCAGGGTGCCTTGGCACATTGGATACAAAACTGGCTTAGTGGCAGAAGGCAGAGGGTGATGGTCGAAGGTTGTTTTTGTGACTGGAAGCCTGTGGCCAGTGGGGTGCCACAGGGATCGGTGCTGGGTCCCTTGCTGTTTGTGGTCTACATTAATGACTTGGATATGAATGTAAAAGGTATGATCAGTAAGTTCGCGGATGATACAAAAATTGGTAGGGTGGTAAATAGCGAGGAGGGTAGCCTCAGTCTGCAGGACGATATAGATGGGTTGGTCAGATGGAATTTAACCCGGAAAAGTGCGAGGCGATGCACTTTGGGGGGACTAACAAGGCAAGGGAATACACAATGAATGGTAAGACCCTAGGCAAGACGGAGGGGCAGAGGGATCTGGGTGTGCAAGTACACAGATCCCTGAAGGCGGCGGAACAGGTGGATAAGGTGGTAAAAAAGGCATATGGGATACTTGCCTTCATTAGCCGAGGCATAGACTATAAGAGCAAGGAGGTTATGATGGAGCTGTATAAAACACTGGTTAGGCCACAGCTGGAATACTGTGTGCAGTTCTGGTCGCCACACTACAGGAAGGATGTGATCGCTTTGGAGAGGGTGCAGAGGAGATTCACCAGGATGTTACCAGGGCTGGAGCGCTTCAGCTATGAAGAAAGACTGGGCAGATTGGGTTTGTTTTCCTTGGAGCAGAGGAGGCTGAGGGGGGACATGATTGAGGTGTACAAAATTATGAGGGGCATAGATAGGATGGATACTGAGGAGCTTTTTCCCTTAGTAGAAGGGTCAATAACTAGGGGGCATAGATTCAAGGTAAAGGGCGGGAGGTTTAGAGGGGATTTGAGAAAGAACTTTTTCACCCAGAGGGTGGTTGGAGTCTGGAACTCACTGCCTGAAAGGGTTGTGGAGGCAGGAACCCTCACAACATTTAAGAAGCATTTGGATGAGCACTTGAAATGCCATAACATACAAGGCTACGGACCAAATGCTGGAATATGGGATTAGATTAGACAGGGCTTGATGGCCGGCACGGACACGATGGGCCGAAGGGCCTCTATCCGTGCTGTATAACTCTATGACTCCAAGTAGTGTAGGCAAAAAGCAACAACTCCTTCCCCCTCTTCTCCGAATTCCCACTCTTTCCAAATTCCCAACTAAAACACTCTGTTAAAGTCCACTCCGTTTAATCCCGCTCTGTGCAGGCCAAGAGGACAATGTGATGGTCAGTGACAGAGGGAGGGTAATGAGTGTGGTACTGTTGGTGAATGGGGAATTGGGGTTACTAGTATCACATTTGAATTAGTTCTTCACGTACAGTCCAGGCAGAAAGGGGCTGTGTAGGTTGCCGCCTCCCTTCCTCTTCCGCCTCCTCCTCCACATCCTCCTCGTGCTCCTGCAGCTCAGCTTCTCACCTGATGAGTGGACAGCCCATGCACCACCTATTATGACAAGGTTGTGCAACGTGCAGCTTACCGCCACGAATCTTGATACCCGCTCAGTTAAGTACTGCAGGGCTGCTCCAGAGTGGGCCAGGCAGCGTTGTTTCACCACGCCAATGGTCTGCTCTATCACATTTCTTGTCGCAGCATGTATCTCATTGTATGCATACTATGCATGTGTGTGTGGGTTGCAAACCTGAGTCGTGGGCCATGTCATCAGCAGATAGCCCTTGTCGCCCAGTAGCCGACCTTTGGTTTGCCGTGGTGCCCGAAATACAGCTGGCACAGTGGACTGCCACAGAATGAAGGCATCATGACTGCTGCCCGGATACTGGGCATTGACCTAAATCACACACCATGCATGTTGAGGGACTGGAATCCCTTTTGGTTCCGGTACATGGCAGAGTTGACATGCAGCGCCCGCAAAGCAATGTGCATGCAGTAAATGGCACCTGCACCAGGGGAAAGCCTGTAAACCTTGCAAACCCTCCTGCTCACTCCCACTGCTTGTCTCTGGCAAGAGGGAATGAAATGAAGTTAGCTCTCTTTGAATAGAGAGCCTCAGTGACCTCCCTTAAGCAACATTGGACAGCAAACTATGAACTGTTGCTAATATCTCCAGCACCAGCCTGGAAGGAGATGCGTAAAACCTAGAGCCACGGTCACCTTCACAACCACTGGCAATGCGGTCCTTGCCCTGCTCTGAGGTTGGAGTCGTGGCAGCGGCAGGTGGTAGATTTCAGTGAGGACCTCCTTACTGAAGTGCAGTCATCTCAAACATTGTTCGCCACTGAGGTTTAGGTAGGAGAATTGCTCTTTGAACACCCTGGGTGATATGGCCTCCTGCTGAGAGCCCTTCTCCCCTTCCTCCTCCCTCTTCTAGCAGCTTGTCCTGCTCTGTGTGACCTTTGCTCATTCTCCCAGTCATGCACTATTCCAAGAGGAAGGCCTACTAGTGAACATAGGTCTGGGAGCAACTGGTTGAATGGGCGCTACCAAGCCCAATTTCTCGCCCTACTAGAAAAGGTAAGAGGCCAGAGGAAGGGATCCAGCTGGATCGTGAATTCCGAAGACAGGAGAAAGGGTGTGGGGGGAAGATTCCTGACCAAAGAAGTGGGCGCAGAGGTGAAGGCAATGGAAGAAGAGCTCAGCATCATGCAGAAATCAAAATTAATTGAGGTGGGGGGCATAAGAGGATGAAGCTGAGGCCTTTGCTGAGGACTGATCTTTGGGTCAGAGCGGGGAAGGTCAGCAGGTGGGGGGGGGGGGGGAATAGTGAAAACACAGCAAGGGGTGAGATTGGAAGGAGGGATGGGATCAGAGAGTAAGAAGGATCCAGAGGGGCGTTGGTATCCAAGAGTTGTTGATGCTTGCTGAAAGGAAGAAAAAATGTTTTTTGTTAAAGCGTCGGATGAGGCGAAGGATGAAATGGAACTGAAGACCAGGACAACTCTAAGATAGAGTGAGTCGGTACTGCTGAAGAGAGAGTTCGAGAGCGTGCATGGGTGGCACAGGGCGTTGAGCATGGATCCCAGGAAGCGGCGAGAGCAGTGGTTCGAGGAACGCCGAATATCATGCAGATATCTATAATCATGGGTGGACCCGAAACATGAAGGGTGGAATTTCAGTTGGAATCCACCTGGAATAAGTCAGAGTTGGAGACAGTTGCTGAGGAAAGAGATATGGCTGTGAAAGCGAGTTTTAGTAGATACCTGGTGAAACACGGGAAGGGAAACAGAAAGCAATGAAGGTGAACAAGGTAAAAGAGACAAACGGAGATCCCGTTGGAGAGAAGAGCAGAACTTCTTCAAGGTGGGCATTCCTGGAAGAGAAGTGGCAGTGAATTAAGCACTAATACAAAAACAAAATACTGCAGATAATGGATATCTGAAATGAAAACAGAAAATGCTGGAAGTGCTCAGCAGGTCAGGCAGCATCTGTAGAGAGAGAAACAGAGGTAACATTTCAGGTCGATGACCTTTCATCCAGGGCCATGGAAACATCGTGCCAAGGAAGGCAAATCATGTTGAGTCCATGGTACTGGAATGTAGAAGCATTTGGTTGAAGAGGGGCAAAATGGTAATGCTTAACATGGTAGAACCAGATCTGACAAATAATCGTCTGGACAGTCGTGCATTAGGTGCACTTAAGTTTGCAGCTCTCAAACTTAATGGAGTGAAGGTGAGGACTACATTAGGGCAAACAGCACGTACAGTGAATGATTTGATGGGAATGAGAGTGTTGAATTCAGAGTTCAGCAGGTCAATGGTGGTAGAGGTGTCATAATGGGTGGAGGGCCAGAGAAGGGGGACCTGGCAGTTTCATAGATAATTAATAAGAGAGCTGAGGGAAATGTAATTTCTGGGGATGGATGGTGAGGTTAGGGGGTTGGGGAAAGTTAGGGAGATATGGGTGGCAAGGGAGACAAAAAAATGGCCGCAGAATGTCTTGTTGGTGATCAAAATGTTAGAACAGGGAATGAAGAGATGTTGAGTTCAAGGGGATGGCCACGGGTATGGGTGGGAGAATTTGTGTAGTGGGTGAGTTTGAGTGAGGATAGATGAGTTGCAGATAAATGAGATTTCCTAACTTACTTTGTGAAATGGATCAACTAACAGCCCTCATCTCATAATCCAGAAACAGAGAGCCCTCTCACTTACATCCACCTGCAGCCCATTAGGCAGCTCCTGTTGACTGACATACAAAAGTTCCGTTGCGAGAGTCTTGTGCAGGAATCAATTGTTGCTTCAGCCTCCACTCTTTCCACATTGAAGGCAATGATTGCAGAAATGGCCTGATCATTACAAGCTACTATACCAAACACTCCGTGTAAACATGATTAACAAAACATTTTTATGAGGTTAAAAGGTGTGTCTAAATGGCACACAACACTGCAAGAGTATTGGGTTTGCAGAAAGTCAGGGCAGGGGGTCAATTTTAAGAGTTGCATGGCCATTAAAAATAACACACCAACATTAACAGAAGGAAATGTCACTTAAAAGTTGCATGAATCCCAAAGTGAAATTATTAACATTTATCAAGCTACTGCAATTATAAACAAACTGTAATATAAATCAAGCAAATTTATAATTTAGAGGATATTTAAAATTGTTGGAATATTTATTTTAAAATATTTTTGTACCCCAGTGGTATTATTACTGATGGATATCCAATGACAACAATGCAAAGCATTCCGATCTCTGAAATTGGTCTTTAGTTTGTCTACTTGCGTAACATTCAAAGAACATTTTAAAATAGGAGCATTGAGCAACTCTGAATATCTCAGTGGATAAACACACGATCCAATGTCAAGCTCCATTGTACAAAGCAGGAAGGTCCCAGGTTTGATCCATGGTCTGTGCTGAATTAGCTGATGTCAGCAGGAGTGGTAATGGGTCATTACAATTGGTCTTATTGCCCATGAGTTAGGGAGGGAAACAGCAGTCAGGGTTTCTGCTCCTGACCGCTATCCAGTAACCCCTGTTGGAAAGTATGCATATGTGCACATCAGGTGAGGACAGAATTAGCTTTGGTATTAAGGTCCCCCATAGTTAAATCGCCTTCCAACCCTCACTAGGTTTATACATGAAATATAATCATTTGTGCAAGGTACTGGAGAGCTATTGGCTACTGTGGAATTGTACCCTGACATAAGTCAGCGTCTTCAGGAGAGGAAAAGAATAAATTGGAAGAAAACTGGAGAAAAAGGAAATCTGAGTAATTTTATATTTGTTATTACAGCTCTTTTGATAGAAGACATGGTTTCACTAAGTTTCTCTCATCTTTCCTCACCTACTCATTAATCACTAGTTCATCCACTGCTTAGGAAAAGAAACCATGTGAGCCTCTCTAACTTCAGAGGACTGCAAAGTGATGACATAAACTTGGTGCACAGTGAGTGCAAGAACTAAACGGAACAGGAAGCAGCAAATAAGACAAGATTGCATTTTATCTAATGATGAAACGGTACCTTTAAAACAAAACTAATTTTAATTGTAGTAGTTTAATTCATAGTTTGCTAAGTGCTACCAATTTGTGACTTTCCATCCCTCCACCTTGTTATTTTCTCACCTCATAAAAATGCTGACTTATGCTGTGATAGGGTTTTTCTATGTAGGACAGGCTCCAGTACCTTACCAAAGTGGCCATTCTTCATCATGTGAGTAATAGGGAGTATTGGAAAGCTTTTGAGCATGGGTTATGGAAGGAGCCAAAAGAGATGGGGGAAATCAGTCAAGCTTGATCCAACAAAGACACAATCCAACACGTCAATGACAGTGATCAGGAGTGAGGAGCCCAGACAGATTTTTGTCCTCTCCAGCTCAGACTGCAGCCAATTATAGCATCCTTAGTGCTGCACAGACCAGGAATTGAATCTGGGATCTTCTGGTGTATATGGCTCAGTATCCCACTGAACCATCTGAAGAACATTATCAAATGATAATGAGAAAAATGTTTGTGATCTTCCAATGTTCAGTTTATGTTGAAATTAACTTCAAGTTAGAGCAAACCCTCAGCTGGTTGACAGAAACAAAATCAAAAGGAATTTATAGTTAGGGTCAAAAATAGTTGACCTCTCATTAAAGCTATTTCCATTTATAATGTTGCAATCTACTTTGGTAAATGCAAGACCTGATGTAATTCTTCTTTATACAATTACATAAATCACTCACAAGAGCAGTTATTTGAGGACTGCTAAAGCACATCTGAAATGCTATTGATCTTATCCTTTGGATGAGAGATTCAGTCTCATTCAAAAGTATAGCCAGGATTTCCAGGTGGAAGATTATTGTCCTGTTTTGTGATCATCATAGCAATGCCTGAACTATTTTCTCCAATTTTGCCGCAGCAGTGGTAATAATTTACCAGTCCTATTGACATTTTAGGTAAATTGGGGTCAGTGGGGAGCAAAATAGCAGTAATTGGTGCCTACATAACATTTTCTGATATTGGTACATGAACTGTTTCAAGATAACTTCAGGGTGCCCTCAACACTGCTCTGCCAACTTAATTTGTTTAATATGCCTGAATAAATCAGAAAAGTCTTGTCATCAGTGATTCAACACTCCAGCTATGTGGATAACAGCAACCAAGAAAGTGTTTTTTTTGTCCTTACCTCCTTTCCTAAAGGTGTTGACTCATCACTGGAATACAGTTCCACAGGTGCTGGCTGCCATCTGGTACTTTGTTCAAGTATTGCTTATTCATGTGCGATCCTTTACAGCAAGTGTTGGCAGGCGATTTGATTGTAGAGGGCAACATAATTGTGTCCAGTCCTGTCCTCACTCGACATTTCCAGCAGATACTGAGCAATGATCAAGGACTGGAACTTAGGCTAATTCCCCCCTCACTAACCCAGGTGTTAATTGCCTGAACACCACCAGTAGTAAATTAAAATATTTAAGTAACGGTCATACTACACGTATATTGTCTTTTTTCCAATGTTCTGCAGCTTTCCATTTTCCCTTCTGAATTTTGTTTTAAATTTCTGCGATTGGATGTATGGCTTTCTCTAATTCCCATGTCTTTGAAGTTTCAACCTCAACAGAGTAAATGCAGATGAAATTTCATCTGGGAATTTCACCCCAATTTATTATGTTTGATCAAAACAAAGTTTCATAAGAAAATTGTCTATGTATGGGTTTGGTTTTCTTTATTCAGTTTTGCCTTCTGACAATTTCCACATTTTTGAGAACTTTGTGATTTGATTTGAATTTAAAAAAAGCTTGTTCAATTAACTCGATTTCAAAAACATGTATAAATAACATCTGCTGTTGCATTGAGGGAGACAAAACTTAAAATGTCTCCATCTTCCTGCAACTGGAGGAGGGTCCGTTTTCACCTTCACCGCCTGTGTGGTGATCTGGCAGAGTAGATCGCCTATCTGTTGTAGAACCCGCCTGAGATTTGTTCCGTTGAAATCAATGGAATGGAAATCGTGCAGGTTCTATAATAGGCAGGTGATCCACCTCACCAGATTACCACCTGGGGGTGAAGACGAAAATTGACCCGTGTCTATGCCTTTCTTCCTCACCAGTCTCTCTCTCATTTCAGCCTCCCTCTGTATGCCTCACACACTCTTGTCTTTGTATTTTTCCATTTATCTCCAACTCATTTCCTCAGTCTTTCTTCCTCAATCTATAATTCTCTCATTTCCTCTCTCAAGTATATATTGCACTCCCTTTATATGCTGCTGAGGTTTGTGATTTACTGATTGGCATCTTTTACATTTTTTAATGTTGAGTAGGCAGCGAGGTGACAGCTAACATATATTGGTTGGAAATGGGTGCTAGGGGTGGGTGCAGACTATATGAGAGCTGTCAGGAGGGAAAAGCAGACATGATGTGGATGTGAAAATTTACTTAGTATAGTTAATACAATATTTCTAAATTAATTTTTGCATTGTATTTATATTTTAATGCATTGATTTTGCATTAGAACAAGATAGTTGCAGAAGGAAATTTCAACAAGTATCCATAACTATTACATTAGTTCTTCTGCTTTGTTTTATTGGTAGCTGTTTGCTGACCATCACTTTTTGATGAATAGTTTTCAGAATTTTTGATTGGCAGTTTTTGTTCCCACTTGCTACTTAATAATTGGTATGTTCTTGACCTTTACAGCTGTCATTTGTTTCTGTTTGACATTTGAGCCAATCCGATGCAAGCGTGATATGTGCTTTACATATTAAGTGTGATGCCTGAGCTGTGATGTACACAGACAAATGCTGGTCACAAGACCTTAGAGAGGGTCGATTTTCCTCCATGGGTCCCCAACAGTGCAGTGCACCCAAGATGCCCATCACCTCTGGGGAAGCAGCTGCCTGCATTTCTCCGACCCAAGGCTATTTACATGGCTCAGGCACAAGCCTAGGCCTGCCCCCTGGCTGGGCCTTCTGACTGAACATTGGGGAGCTGAAAGGTCTGTAGGTGTGCTATTGGTCACTGACATCAGGGCCTTCTGGCTGCCTCCATGACCTTTCCTCTTCACTGCGCCTGAAGAATGACAACTTTGATTGTTGCACTCTATTTGTTTTGGAATTTAATTCACTATTTCTATTGGAATCTATTTACTGTATTATCTTTCTATTAGAATTTATTGCACTGTTTTTGTACTATATTTAGACTGTGATTATGTTTACTTTTTGTAAGGTAGCACAGTTCACACAAGAGCACATCAGAGTGCTCTGATTAAACATATGAGAGATGTGGGGAGTTTAAGTATGCACAAAGGCTTTGCAAAACAACTGTTACGTAGTTCAAAATTATGAGGAAGTGGTGGCAATGACGGGGTGGGGTTTGGAGGAAGAGGCTAGAGAGTAAGAAGTGGCAAACAGAATTAGAAAATGCTACAGAGGGAAATGAAAATAAAGAACAAAATTGGGTTCAAATACATTCTGAAGAAAGAATGGACATTTTAAAGCAAGAATTGGATTCGGAGAAAGCTCACAAGAAGGTGACTGTGGTTCAACAATCAGTTCTCAAAACCTTGCGATTCAATAGAAGATAATGTGTTGGCCTGTAGACTGGTGACAGATCATATTGTGGGGGTTATTGGTGAGTTGAACAGTGGCTGTAAGGCGAACTACCCCAGCCAGGCCTACTTCATGTTCAGATAAAAAAAGAAACTGATGGGGTAGGAGCACATATCATGAATTCAGCAAGATTCCAAGATTTTCTGTACATTAACTTTAATAGACTGAAAATCAAGCAGGGCACGCTCCAGAGTCCCTGATAAGCATTCCTGGTGGACAAATTCCATAAATTTTAATGGATAGAAAATCATGCGGGTGTGTGCCTGAATTCCTGATATGTGCTCCTGACACATGAAGCTTCATGCCAGGAGCACAAGGCTAACAAGGTCTAACAAACCCATCTCTTTTTAATAAATCTCACCTATGCATCATATCCATCAATTCTTTTCTCTCCTGTTGAATCATTTATACTGTCTGTGTCAATGATCATCCCAGGTAACTCTTTTGCAAATTCTATTAACCCTGTGTGATTTCTATTCTTAGTTCTAACTATCTCATTTTTAAACTGGGTTCCCTGTTATTTCAACAGCTCACCATAGTGAACAACTGGTCTGGATTAACTCTGTGAATCCTCTTCATAATCTTGAAAACTTCAATTTTCACCTCATCTCAAAATCTCTTTTTCAAAGAAGGCAAGGCCAACTTCCTTAACTTTTTTGTATAATTTAGAATCTTGTTGCCTGTACTCATCTTGGTTGCTTACCTCTGAGCAATAATGTTGTTCCTATAATGTGTGATCAGAACAGTACAGTACTCCATATGAAGTTTGACTAATACTTTGCTTGTAATGTACAATGTACAATATGACCTATTTTGTTTTACACAATCCCTCCCCTCCCCCACCCCCCACCATACTAAGACAAACTAGTACATTATTTGCCTTTGTTGTTGTAGCCAAGTACTGGACCGATGGTTTCATGGATTGATCTTGATAAACATACATTATTAATAACAATACACTCATTAGCCTGTTGTCTCCTGGTCCCCCAATGACATAACTTTAAAATTCTCATCCTCATGTTCAAATACCTCCATGGCCTCACCGCTCCCTATCTCAATAACCTTCTCCAGCCCTACTACTCTGAGTGCTCTGTGTTCCTCCAACTTTGGCGTCTTCTGCATCCACCACTCCCTTCGACACCATTGGCGACCATACTTTCAGTCGTCTAGGCCCTAAGCTCTGAAATTACCTCCCTACACCTCTTAGCCTCTCCTCCTTTAAGACCATCCTTAAAACCCACCTTTTTAACCAAGCTTTAATCATCCCGCCTAAAATATCCTTCTTCAGCTCAGTGTTGATTTTTGTCTGATTATGCTTCCGCTAACCCCCTTGGGACATTTTTCTATGTTAAAGGCATTATATAAATAGTTGTTGTTGCTGTTGTGCTTCAGCATCAGTTGTCTATGTTAATTTACCTTCCTTCTGGATTCAGTAACTCTTCCAAGCTATTGAGGGAGTGAGTATTTGGCTGCAAGCAACACTTTTTTACCCTCCAAATTTTCTCCCTTTTTTCCTGAAAGCAGAAAGGGGAACAAAACTGCAATGGGTAAAGTACCGTAGGTGTCAGTACCCCTCTGCGGCTATTCTTCATATGTGAGTCTTAGACAGTAAGGGCAGGATTTTCATTGGGCTGTGGAGGCGGGATTGGAGGGGTGTGGGGGGTTAAAATCTCAAAATCGGGGGGCACGAACCCATCCCGCCCCCAACCCGCCTCCATACCAGTTTCAAAGGAGGCGGATACCCGACCTGTGCTGGGACCTGCCTCCCCGAGGTGGGAAGGGGATTAGTGCCAATTAACTGCCTGTTAACAGGTAGTTAACAGGCAGTTTTTAGCCTAATCCCTATTTTTATTCCTGAAGTGTGGGATTCCCGACGGCTCCAATCCACGCCAAGTTAGCGAGGCGGGCCGTCGGGCTGAAGGACTTGGAGGGTTCGAGATGTCCCATGTTCAGGTGAGTGATGGGTGCATGAGTGAAGAGGTAAGTGTGTTTGGTGTGTGTAAAGTGTTTAAAGAAGTTTTACTTACCTTTACAGCCTTCCTTCCTTCAGGTCTCGGAGTCCCTCATCTCACCGGCACAGAAAGCAGAATGGCCGCGAGCTGTCAAAAGTTGCAGCATTCAGCTTTCTGTTCTGGAGAGATCTCTAAATCAGCCTGAGAGGAAGGAATTAACTTGGAGTACAGATTGTCAGTGTTTGACAGCTTCACAGAGCTGTCAAACGCTGATATTTCAGCTGTCAAAAGCTCTTGACAGATGAAATGTCAATCTGTGACGTCACCTGTTGCCAGGTAGCCCTTAATTGGCCTGCTGAGCCCACTGGGCGGGCTCAACAAGGTCAATCAAGTGAAAATCGCATGGGTTGGCCACAACTCGATGGAAGCGGGACTACAACCCCGAAAGTTGTAGTCCCACGTCCTACACGCCTCCAGAATCAAAATCCAGCCCTAAGTATCAGCAAGCTATATGACAACAGGGCTAACACAGCTAAAATTCTAACAAACACGGACTTTTTTGAACGTTAGGTTGTGAACAGGAGTTAACAGCTAACTTTTCTCCAAGCCCAAGAACCCGAAGGACAATTGTGGCAAACCAACTCCCAGAATCATAAAATGTTATAACACAGAAACAGGGCTTTTGGCTCATCTATGCCAGTGTTTTTCTCCACATGAGCCACTTGGCCCAATCTTACTCTCCTGTTCACTCCCCATACCCTTTAATACTCCTCTTTTGCGTGTAGTTATCTAATTTCCTTTTTAAGGAATTAATGGACTCTGCCTCAGCAAGATTTGTGTTACTAGAATTCTACATTCGAACCACCTTGTATGTGAAGACATTTTTTCTAATCTCTCTACAGATTAGGTATTGAACCTGTGGCTTTCCTGGTATGTATGATTCAGCAGCACACAAGATGGTTCATTTTTTCCCTCAACCTTCAAGGAAGTCCCCATTTTAAGTGATCAGGCCATGAGTTACAATGAGAAAGAATGCTACTAATTATGTAAATCCATCATGTCACTAATGTTAATGTAGCAGTAAAATACACCAACGATGAAATGCAGGGATGTATTTGAAGTTCTTCATACAAAACAATTTAAAAACATTTGTGCAAAAACATTTGTGGAGAAATAAATCCTGTTACAATATAACCCACATTGAGTACTAGCCATTCCATTGATGCTTGCCTTCTGGTTACAAACATATCAACAAGGCTATGTCCTAATAAAATATACATACAACAGATATTCAAAAATAAAACAAAAATAAAGCACACCTCATCACAAATTATTTGTAGGAAGTGGTTTTGAAAATGAAAACGTCTGCCAGAAGGACAAAACGAATCCTGAACATACTGCGAGTTGGAACTGCTAGTCTAGTTATGTTTCCATTAAAAAAAAATTTATACATCCTCAGTGACTGCGCGACATGGCAGCTCACTTGCTCAAGCAAAGAAAAATGTGTCCAGTTCTTCGTAATGGATTAAGAAAGTCGAGGCTCATCTAGATCATCTTAATAGTCAGATGTCTAGATACATGAGATTAAGGACAAATTGCCCTCAACTTGTTTTATGACAAGCTGCAATATTCCCTAGCATACTCTCCCTTCAGCATCAAATTGAATAATGTATAAAAGGGTGGTCCTTACTATGCCCCACCTCCCTCAGTTCATTCACCAAACCGAACTGCCCAACACAAAAAAAATCTCCCCAATAAGAAAAGTTGATTGTCATCTCAAAGCTTGCATTTTGGACCAATTTATATTAAATAGTTGCATAGCAACAAATATAAGTGAAATTTAAACTTACTATTTATATAAATTTAAAATTCTAATTTAAAATGTGTCTTGAACCAGATATATGTTACAGTTGTAGTCTTTTACCGTGTCGTCATTAGCTTTTTCCCCATATCCTGTGAATTCCATAAAAGTCCAATCCAGCCTTGGTAGGCAAAAGCTTAAAGAACTGCACATTTCAGATATCTGCTTACAGAAGGAGATATTTTCAAAAATGTTGACTTCAAAGAAAGTCTGCAGAATTCTATTTGTTTTTTGTACTTTGCTAGAAATCTAGGCTTTTCTATAAAATATCACATTTGTTGCTGGTTATGTAGTTTTTTTCCCCCACCATACCACATATGTTAAACACTTTTATAGTTAGGTGTTTTTTAAAATTCATTCATGGGATGTGGGCGTTGCTGGCAAGGCCAGTGTTTATTGCCCATCGCTAATTGCCCTTGAGACGAGTTGATTCTTTATGGAACAACAAATATCTGAAAAAGCTTATTAATTAAAAAAATATTTGGTACAGCTCTCCCAATGGTCTAATGGGTAAAGGCACTGCCCAATGTGGTACTGAGATTTACAGACCTGAAGCTCCTAGGCTCCTTCCCTATTCTGTGCTGCACATGATGATCTCATCCAGGTCAGCAGCCAGGATACTACAACTGGTCTCAGCACTCTAGGCTAGAGAATGGGGGAACAAATATGAATCAAGGTTCTTGCTGCTGACCACTATTCAGTGATCCCTGTTGAAAAGCAAGTGTGTGTGTGGACATCACATGAGGACTGCATAGAGCACAGCTATGATGTCCTCTACAGTCAAATAGCCTGTTGACACAGAGTGCAGGCTTACCCATGATGAATGGCCACTTGGAAGAGGTACTGGAAGGCTGCTGGTGTCTGTGACACACAACTCAGCAAAAATCAGCACCTTTAGGACAAGAGGGGAGAAAATAGGGGGGGAAAAAGTACTTGCTGTAATAGTGCAGAAAAGCACCTATCACAGTTTGGTCAGGACAAGGATGGTAGGTGGCTGACAAACTACATCAAAGCTTCACTTATGTGTTGTGTTGTTGTGTATATAAATCTTTTCATTTCCTATTTTCTTTCTAAAATCAGATTATACACAATTATAAAAACTGTTGAAACAAGTTCTAAGTATATATATATATATTACAATTCTGCTCTAATAACAGATTCATTTGCCAATTGGCCATCACTGTCCCCCATTAGTGTTGTCTGTATTGGGTCCATTTGCATTGTTTTATGGGATATATGTGCAAAGATTGGCACGCTAGTTCCGCTAGGATGGCTCGACATGGATAGATGATGAGATAGCAATGGAGTGTTTGCATCATGATTTGATCCCGAGGAAGGCAAGCTCGTCACATGACCTGTGCTTGTTGATCCACTCCCGCTGCTAGGCGATCGGCTCTTCGGCGGTGGACCATGTGGAATCATTCTCGGTGGCCCTTGTTGATAATGTGCAGCTGGGTAGGCAGCATACCCTGTAGGTACAGGGTAACTGTTAACTTGAATAAATCTCTGATGCTGGGCTAGTGGTGGACCAATTAGGCCACCAATCTGGGTCTGGGGTAGGCCCTGTGCTTGATATATGTGTATAGGATACCTTGGGTTACTGAGATTACTAACTGGGCTTGCACTGAGAGATGTTGTCTGGGTTGTGGCATTCCCTCCAGATGGTGTTGTAGAACTGGTATGGCTTGATAACCCTTCCCAGGACCTCAGCCTGGCATGAATATCCTTAAATCGTGGTCTTCTGGCTGGAATCTCATGCCAGGTTTCTGTCATTAAATCATACATTCTAGGGGGACAATCTTCTGGGCATGGGAGTAACTGCCTCTTCCGTATCATTTCTATTACCTCTTGATTAGAAAATCCATAATATGGTTGCAGTCCAAAACTAAAAATCTCCCATAAAACCACACCAAAAGACCAAATGTCTGAGTCACTGGAAAACTTCCCAAACAGTATAGCTTCAGGAGGCATCCAGCGAATCGGGAGGAGGGACTTATTTTGCACTCTGTAATAATCAGCTGCATATATCTCTCTTGAAAGGCCAAGGTCAGATATCTTCACTCTGAGTTGCTCACCAATAATGATGTTACGTGCCGCAAGGTCCTTGTGAACAAAAAAATGGCTGGATAGGTATTCCATTCCCGCTGCTATCTGTATGGAGATGTGCAAAAAATCTGCGTGGTCCAAACTGGATTTGACAGTTCCATCTTCATCGCTGCTGCATCCAACATCGGAATGGGGCGATCTCATGATAAGGAATTCATGCAGGTCACCATGGTTCATGTACTCAAAGAGCATGCACACTGGTTGCTCCTGTGTCACCACCCCAAGTAGGCAGACAACATTGGGATGATGCAGCTCTGACATCAAAGATGCCTCCTGCTGGAACTCGGCCCAAAGCTGGGGGTTACTGAAGTCCTTCAGGGTCTTTATAGCAACAAGTTGGGCATGATCCATCCCTGGTAGGTAAAGATGACCTTTGTAGATTTTTCCAAAGGCACATTCTCCTAATTCTTCCATAAAACGTACAGCAGAAAGAGGCAGCTCCTTAGCTTTACTCTGCTAGATGAATGAAAAACAAAACTTTTAAGTTATGAGGTTAAGAAAGTAAAATAAAATTCAAATCAAAATATATGAATCATTTAATTGATGTAATATAATTATGGGTTTAATCATTTTATTTCCGGTATTGTGTTAAATTATTTAATGAGCTCTTTGTTTCAAAGTATGCATACAGATGCATGATATGAGAAATTTCACCTTAAATTATAATATGAAAGTCCGCAACGGATATCTCCCCACCCTACCCTAATTTTCTCCCTTCCTTTTCCATTCTTATTGGAGTACGGCTGCACCGGTGCCCTATCATATCTTACCCAAGTGGCTATTTTCCACCTGTAAATCCAAACAGTTTGTGTCAGCAGGATATTGAATCACAGCAGAGCCTAACCCTGTCCTCAGCTGATATCCACTGTCTCACTTGCAGGCAGGGTCATTAAATAGCGACCAAGAGTGGGAAAACTTGGTTCATTTTTCCTTTCCCTGGATCAGAAGCACTAAGAATATTGCAGCCACCCCAAATAAGGATCAGCTGGCTCAGCACAGACCAAGGATCACCCAGGACCTTGCTGGTCTGTATGACGCAGTTTAACACCAGGTAATGTGTTTATCACTGAGCCAACAGAGGAGGCCGCAATGACCATGTTAAACTTTAAACCTGATTCGAGAACAGCTGGAAAGTATTTTTTCTTTAAAAACACACCCACATTCCAACCTTGACACCTCAGCTAAAAGAATTACAATGTTTAGTTAAAGCAAAGATTCTGATTTATATTGAAAACATTGGAAATTACATTTTCTGATTGCATGGGCTGTCAGAAGTGCATTTCGGGAAAACGATGCAAACAGCTAACAATTTTTCATTTGTTTAAATTACGCCTGCACCATTTCCTGATCTACAGGTTGAGACACTGTGCCGGGAGTGCGCAGTCGGAAATTTTACCCTTTTGAAGCTGACACTTTACTCAGGAATGCCGTGCCATCAGGAAAAAGAGAAAAGCAAGCACAGGCGTTAATCTCTATTGTGACTTTGTGCAGGTTTTTCCAAAATAGCCTGCATAAAAATAACTTGTAATAGAGGATTTAAAAAAAAAAATGAAAAACACATTCTGTGCTTCTTGCAGCACCTCATAACTCAGGGTCTTGTTTTAGAATACACTGCAGGCTCTACCACTTAATAAACACCATTAAAATCCTTCCAAAGCTGCAACAGATTTGAAAAACGAACCCATGCATTGCATAGCGATGGCAGGAAATAAAGTTTCATTATAAGTGCACAGATGGTCTGTATTAAGAGCAAATCCTCAAGGGCAAGGTTGTTTTAAGCTGACATACACTATATTATATACCCAGTAATAAAAGAAAATTGACCTCTGCATGACTCCTGGTGGATTTTATTTTTGTCTCTTCACACCAATACTGGATGACTATCAAAAGAGAAAAGAGGAGTCATAACTTTGGAGATCCAAGAAAGCTTACAACACGACAGGAGGCTGTAAATCTGCTTGTTTTTGTTTGACAGACTGGTCTTGTACCCAGCCAATCAAACTGTACAGCAAATGTAAGATACACGCTCGGTTCCCAGCCAAGATAAACTGAACCCAGTGGAAGAAAAACAACTGACTCCAGACAGGCCAAATTTCCACATTTTCTTTCCCGCTTTCTTAAAAAACCACTTATGTTAAGTACCAGGCAAGTCTGGGTTTCATTTACCATGTTTCAAAAAAGAAACAATTAAAGAGACCATATTCCTTTCTGTTTTTTGTTCCCTGGACCTTCCTAAATTCTCCTTTTGAAATATTGAAATGAAAACTTTCCATACATAACTTTAATAAAAAACTTTTCTCCTCTCTTACCCTCTGTACACAAAATAAAACGTTATACAGCTAATCCTGAGTTCTGTAGGTAAGTGCACGAAGTGGCATAAAGCCGAGACCTACAGACCAGGAAGAACCTTAGACTTCATTCACAGTGTTTGCTGAGTTAGCTGATTTCAGCTGCAGCAGCTGTGGGGCTGCTACAATTACCCTCTGTGCTCCTGGGCAAGAGACAAGAGCGAAAACAAAAATCAGCCAAGATTACTGTTCGTTATTCAGTTATTACTACTGGAAAGTATGCTATCTGGACACCGGGCAAGGAGAGGGTCAGGCTTAGCGGTGATGTGTCCTTGCAGTCAAATAGACCATCAACACTTTCTGTCCAGACTGTTAACATGAAGAACAGCCATTTGGATCAGGTACTAGATAGCTGCTGGTGCCTATGGAACCATATCCCAGCATGAATCAGGGCCTTCAGGAGAAGAGTGGAACAAAAGTTGCCAAATAAAATTATAGATCAATCTCATTTCCGCAGACTTTGGGAGTAGAGCTACTTGACAGTTATGGAGGAGGGTGTTACAGTGACAATCTCATATAATGGAGAACGTAAAACAAAAAACTTGACAGGCAAAGTCCATGGGTTTATAAGCAAGACCAATAATACTTGTACCAGATGTATCTAATTTCTGAATACATTATCTTTTCTTAAGGTTCAAGGAAACCTTGGCCTCCTCTCCCCCGAGCTTTCCTTCCTCCCTTCTCTCGTCTCCGGCCACGATCAGCTAGGATCCCTCTCCCTCACTCACCTTGCCACGGACCGTCCCGCCCACCATCTGTTACATCATTTCTGTTGACTTCATGCGAGAGACAGTCCAGAGAAAAGCAAATGGAGCCCAGGAGTTAAAATGACCAAGCATCACGCTCTGCTGTCCATGGGGGTTTCCCACTAACCCCCCAATCCACCTGGCCTGAACAAGTTAATGTTGGATTCCTGCCAAGTCAATCTTTAGATGCCACTGTTCCAATATGTAAACCATTAATGGGCAGGGACCTGGCTCTCGTGCCACAGTGGTAAGATGTGGGTTTGCATCCGACAACCTCAGCATCTCTAATTTCCCAATCTCAAAGACACATTGCTGCAAGGAGATGCAAATAACTTCAGTAAAGCGCTTTCCACATTTCCTCCCCCAAGCACCACTCACAGGAAAAGAAGTAAGATCAAAAGGAGGGAGGGAGTCAGCTCCCACCCGGGCAATCTTGCTGACTCCTTGTAGTCTCTTTCAAAGAAGTCAGGAGGGTGTCTGAGTAGGTCACTCAGCTGTGCTCTCAGCTACACGGTGCAGGGAGGCCTAAGGAAGAGGTCATCCAGATCCCTGATCGCTCCAGTGATAAGAGAGGTCCACAGAGTACATAAGAAATAGGAACAGGAGTAGGCCATTTGGAGTAAAATTTAGCCACATAGATCAGGAAGGCCTCAAGCTCAGTTCCAATCTGTACTAAGTTAGCTGATTACAGTTGGAAGCACTCCAACTGGTCTCAGTGGCCCTGGAGTAAAAGTTGCCTAGACCCTGCCTAAAATCAGCACATTTTATTTATTTTTTTAAATTGAGAAACTGAGATGCAAGGTCAAAGTTTGTAATACAGAACCCCATCAAGGTTGAAAATAATACAGAAGAAAACAAGGTCAATCAGAATTAGGTGATGTCAAGCCTGGGTTTCAATAGCCTGAAGATTGTTGGAGATGGGGAGGATTGAATAGTTTTAAGATTCTGGAAAGAGTAAGTCTTAACATAAGAACATAACATAAGAAATAGGAGCAGGAGTAGGCCTTTCAGCCATTCAATGAGATCATGGCCAATCTTCTGCCTCAACACCATTCACCGGCCCTATCTCCATATCCCTTGATGCGCTTACTAGTCAGAAATCTATCGACTTCTGTTTTGAATATACCCAATGACTGAGCCTCCACAGCCCTCTGGGGTAGAGAATTCCAAAGATTCTCCACCTTCTGTGAAGAAATTTCTTCTCATCTCAGTCCTGAATGGCCTACCCTTTATCTTGAGGCTGTGGCCCCTGGTTGTAGACTCCCCAGCCAAGGGAAACATTCTCCCAGCATCCATCCTATCAAGCCCTGTAATAATTTTGTATGCTTCAATGAGATCCCCTCTCATTCTTCTGAATTCAAGAGAATACGGGCCCAGTTTACTCAATTTCTTCTCATACGACAGTCCTGCCATCCCAGGAATCAATCTCGTGAACCTTCGTTGCACTCCCTCTATGGCAAGCATATCCTTCCTTAGGTAAGGAGACCAAAATTGTACACAGTACTCCAGGTGTGGTCTCACCAAGACCCTATATAATTGGAGTAAGACTTCTTTACTCCTGTACTCAAATCCTCTTGTAATGAAGGCCAGCATACCATTTGCCTTCCTAATGGCTTGCTGCACCTGCACATTCACTTTCAGTGACTCATGTACAAGGACACCCAGGTCCCTTTGAGCATCTGCATTCCCTAATCTTTCACCATTTAGGAAATACTCTGCCTTTCTGTTTTTTCTACCAAAGTGGATAACTTCACATTTATCCACATTATATTCCATCTGCCATGTTCTCGCCCACTCACTGAGCCTGTCGAGATCCCCTTGAAGCCTCTTCACATCCTCTTCACAACTGACACTGCCACCTAGCTTTGTATCATCAGCAAATTTGGAAATGTTACATTTAGTCCCCTCATCCAAATCATTGATATAGATTGTGAATAGCTGGGGCCCAAGCACCGATCCTTGCGGTACCCCACTAGTCACAGCCTGCTATCCTGAAAAAGAAACGTTTATCCCTACTCTTTGTTTTCTGTCTGTTAATCAATTCTCAATCCATGCTAGTATGGTACCCCTAATTCCATGTGCCCTAACCTTGTTCACCAACCTATTCTGTGGGGCCTTATTGAAGGCCTTCTGAAAATCCAAATACAGTACACCACATCTACCGGTTCCCCTTTGTCTACTCCACTAGTTACATCCTGTTTGTTAAACAGGATTTCCCTTTCATAAATCCATGTTGACTCTGCCCAATCTTACTATTAGTTTCTAAGTGCCCAGTTATTGCATCCTTTATAATAGATTCCAGCATTTTCCCAACTACTGATGTGAGGCTAACAGGTCTGTAGTTCCCCGTTTTCTCTCTCCCTCCTTTCTTAAATAGCGGAGTTACATTTGCTATCCTCCAATCTGCAGGAACTGTTCCAGAATCTATAGAATTTTGGAAGATGACAACCAATGCGTCCACTATCCCAATGGCCACCTCTTTCAAAACTCTAAGATGTAGGTCATTCGGTCCTTGGGATTTATCGACTTTTAGTCCCATTAATTTTGCTAGTACTGTTTTTTTACTAATAATAATTTCTTTAAGTTCCTCATTCTCGCCACACCCTTGGTTTTCTCGTATTTCTGGGAGGTTTTTTGTGTCTTCCTCCGTGAAGACAGAAACAAAGTACATATTTAATTTCTCTGCCATTTCCTCATTCCCCATTATAAATTCTCCCATTTTTGACTGTAAAGGACCTACATTTACCTTCGCCAGTCTTTTCCTTTTCACATACCTATTGACGCTTTTACAATCCGTTTTTATATTTTGCGCTAGTTTGTGCTCATATTCCATTTTCCCTTTCTTTGTCAATTTCTTGGTCCCCCTTTGCTGATTTCTAAAAAGATCCCAATCCTTAGGCTGACTGCTTTTTCTGGCAACTTTAATAGCTTCCTCCTTTGACTTAATACTAGCTTTAATTTCTTTTGTTAGCCATGGTTGGATCACTTTTCCTTTTGGGTTTTTATGCCCTAGAGGAATATATGTTTGTTGCAAATTATGCATTATTTCCTTGCATGTTAGCCATTGTATGTCCACCTTCATACCATTTAGTGTAGTCTTCCAATCTACCATGGCCAACTTGTCCCTCATACCCTTGTAGTTTCCTCTGTTTAGATTGAAGACCTTAGTTTCAGATTGGACTACATCACTCTCAAACTTAATGTAAAATTCAATCATATTCACAGATCACAGAGATCACAGAATCTACATATTATGGTCACTTGTCCCTGAAGGCCCCTTTACCACAAGATTATTGATTAGCCCTTTCTCATTACACAGTATCAGATCCAGAATAGCCTGTTCCCTGGTTGGTTCCTCCACATACTGATCCAGGAAACCATCTCGCATGCATTCCAAGAATTCGTCCTCCACACCATTAGTGGTAATTTGATTTGCCCAGTCAATATGTAGATTGAAGTCCCCCATGATTACCGTATTGCCCTTGTTACATGCACTTCTAATCTCTTGATTGATACTGTGCCCTACATTACCACTACTGTTTGGTGGCCTATACACAACTCCCACCAATGTTTTCCACCCTTTGCTGTTTCTTAGCTCCACCCAAACTGATTCCAGTTCTACATCCCGATCTGCCGAGCCAAGATCTTTTATCTCTACTGTACCGATCTCATCCCTTATTAACAGCGCTACGCCACCTCCTTTTCCTTTTTGTCTGTCCTTCCTAAATGTTGAGTACCCTGGAACATTCAGTTCCCAGCTTTGGTTACCCTGCAACCATGTCTTTGTAATGGCAATTACATCACACCCATCTACTTCTATTTGTGCCATTAATTCATCCACTTTGTTGCGAATGCCACGTGCATTTAGATAAAGTGCCTTCAACTTTGCCTGTTTAATATTTTTCTGCACTTTGACCCTCTTTACTGTTGGCCTTTGTTTCTGCTCCCTACTAGTTTTGCTGACTACTTTTCTAACTTGCACTTCCAGCTTTGTTTCTCTCCATTTTCGGCCCACACTTAGGTTCCCAGCCCCCTGACAAACTAGTTTAAATCCTTGATTTCAACAGAGTGAGGATGTGCAGGGAAGAGGAAAGGAATGTACATTACAGATTTGGAGAAACAAGACAATAAAGTTCAGAGCAGCATTGACTATAATTGTATAAATAAAAGATAAAGTCAAGTTTGCAACAGAGAGAGATTGGAGGCTTTGGGTGAGAGAGGTATTGTCTATCAGACGACAAGCTTTTTGTTAAATCTTGTCCACATGTGTGAGACAGGTGCTAAAACAGCCTCAGATATGGCAGCAGTATTCAAGTCTTGGGACAGGCCTGAACTTTACAAAGTGTTAAGAGGTGTTGAGGCAAAAAGTGTCTGGAATGAAAGATGAAATGACGCTTCTTGGAGGCAGCTTTAGCAATGGAAGAGATGGGAAGTCTATTTGAAGTCAGAGCAAGGGAATCCAATAATGTTGATAGATGAAGTGTGTGAATCCACCAAAGGTAAGAGGTGACAGCTGCTGGTTAGACTAGCGAGAAACACAGAAAGACTCTTTTTGAACAACTGAAAGAAACAAGACTTTCATTGTCCCACTTCAGGGCACGGAGGAGATCAGGATGTAGTGACACAGACATTATGCTGTGAGATGTCTAGAGGTTTAGAGCACCGAGGCCATGTGATCTAAAAACAAACTGATGTATAATGGAATTATAAAAAAAACTGGATAAGGTTAAATAGGGAGTGATGGCAGTATGAAGAATGAGTAATGGGAAAGAGGACAGCACTGAGGAAACCCTGAGTTAATGAAAATAAAAGTCAGAGGGTGAGCCACCAACAGCACATATAGACTGATCTGAGGCAAAACTAGATAGGCACTAGATAGAACAAAGTTTTGGTGTGAGGTCATATGATGGTAACTGTTTTAGAATTATATAGGCTTTGGGAATTTCTGAGAAAATGAAGAATAATTCACCAAAGTATACAAGAGCAGAGCTCTATAGGCGCATAATGTAGACTGCAAGATCATCAATGGAACGGCCGTGCCAAAACCCATATAGGTGATGGTCATTAGGTCAGAACTCTCAAATGATGCATTGCATGGAAAGTTAACAGCAGCTCTGATAACATTAGGAAGTATTTTAAAACAACAATAGGAAAATTGGTTAAAGGGAAGAGATGGGTTAAGCACAAGCAAATTTCCAAGCGAAGGAAAGGTGGTCTGGGAGTAAAAAAGATTGAAGAGAAAAGAAAAGATTGAAGATGCTGAAGCATCCTGGTATTAATGACGGCATCTTGTTAATACAACTCACTCCCAGTCAGCGTCAGGTGCACCTCCAAGCCAAATCCCAGAATGATGTCTACATAACTCCTTGTTTGAAAAAAATTCTCACGATAAATCAACAGAAAGCCAGATAAAAAGAAAAAGGGATGTCAAGTTACTAAGTTTTTGATGTTTGCTCTTTAATTAAAATCATGCAATACCCTTGGAGCACAGGGTCAAGATGTGGTGACTCTCCACTGGGAGCAGGGGGAAAGAAAGAGGAAACTTTTTCTCGTCTTCGTTCAGCTCCCAAGTTCCTTCTGGGCCAGGAAACTTAAGGAAGGTGTACTGGGGAATACTCGCTCCCAGTCGGGGTGGAACTTAGCACTTTTTATGTTTATTGGGTTACATGAAAGGGGGAATTGCAGGGATATAGGTGGAACATTTGTATTGTGCTTTGTTGACATTGATATTACAATTATTGGACTGGATATCAGGCTTTGATGATCGGGCTTGGCTGTGATGCTCCTTATGGTGGAATAGCATGTCTCCACTCATTGTTTCAACTCACTTGGGTCAGCTACACTAAAAAGTATAGAGGATGTGCAGGAGAGTGGGATCAAACTAGGTGGCCCACGAAGATAAACATTATACAATTTTGAAGAGCCAAATGCTCTGTTTCTGTGCTGTAACATTCTGTGATTCTATGAGGTACTAGGGACGGGTGTAATGCAACCATACCTCAGCAAGAGTCAGCGCCTCAGGAGAAGAAAACTGGAGGAACAAATCTACCTAATTTGGCCCAAAAAAAGGGCAGTGTTCTCTGTCACATCTTTAGAGCTGCGTCATGGAGTTGTCTGATATGGATTTGCAGCAACAATCCCCTACAAGTTCCTAATAGCAACTGTACTGAGCGTTTATCAGAAAATTGTAAAGGAGGGTAATTTTCTGGGGGGGGGGGGGAGAGGGGGGAGAGGAATCACCATCACTCACCCTCACCTCTATCAGTTACAAGATGGTACATAGCACGCAAGATCCAAGCAAAGTGAGGAGAAAATAATATTGAATAAAAGATCGAATCTCATCCCTAACAATATCTAAAATGGCTTCTGCTCTGTCCTGTAAGGCTGCACAACATAGAGTATCATTATTGGATGACTCCATTTCACTTCAGCAATGACATTCAGAAAAATGTAAAAGTAAAAGATGTCAGGTTAATTTATATTGGCAGAGATTAATTGATTTATGTTGCAGCCATAATACTACAAGTGTTGATCCAAAATTTCAACACACAGAGACTCACTTAAGACCATGTTATATTGTTGAAACATAATACTTAACCATTAGGATCAGATCCATCTTATAGAAACTTCTTTCAGATTGCTTGCTGACTATTTTTCTTTGGGAAAATGCCACAGCAATATTAATCTGACACTCAACTGCTTGCATGTGAGCGAGTGACCACACAGCAAGACTGATTTTCATCTCAAGCAAGACAGAACTGGGCATATAACCCAAGCCCACACAGGGAGAGCAGCTCCCCCCCATACCTGGGAATGCATACTTTCCCCATCTTGTTTGCATTTCAAGCTAATTGCACTATTGTCTGAACTCTTAATAATACTCTGTGATACACTGCCAGTGATATTTAGAAGAATTTTTTTTTGCAGATGAATTACATCAGACAAAGTCTGTTGTGGTTTGTTTTTGAACTTAGTATATCTCTTCCAGGAAGTTTTAAGATGCCAATTTATGCAGACAATGCACTGACTATTGTGTTACAGGCACTTTGTGGCTATCTGAGAACCGGATTTCATTTTTAATTTTGGGCTCATCAAGGTGAGGGATGACAGTTGCTGGGAAATGGGACTCTTTCCCATTTCTGGCACCCAGTGTCAGCATCAAGCATTCCCTGGTCAAGTATAGTGCAAGTTAGATGTCAAGTAAAGCGCATGCCGACAGTTCCCCAGAAGCGGCTCGCGGGTGAGCCAAGTCCTAGAATTTTGTACCAGCGCACGCACGAGCGGTAGACGCGAAAGAGTCTTGGCTCCGGCTCCGATTGAGCAATGTAGGGCGGGCGGAGGAGGCCGCGGATAACAGGCAGCGCAGTGACGGTAGCTGTTCATTAGAACACGCAGCTCCTTCCCGTGCGGGTCAGCAATCGGAGGCAGAGCAGCACACGGCTGGCTGCTCAGATAAGAACCGATCATCTACATCAAAGAACTGCTGTATAAGACAAATATGAAGTTTTTTTAATTCATTTTTATGGGATGTGGGCGTCGCTGGCAAGGCCAGCATTTATTGCCCATCCCTAATTGCCCTTGAGAAGGTGGTGATGAGCTGCCTTCTTGAACCGCTGCAGTCCGTGTGGTGAAGTTATTCCCACAGTGCTATTAGGTAGGGAGTTCCAGGATTTTGACCCGGCGACACAGAAGGATCGGCGATATACTTCTAAGTCAGGATGGCGTGTGACTTGGAGGGGAACTTGGAGGTGGTGGTGTTCCCATGTGCCTGCTGCCCTTGTCCTTCTAGGTGGAAGAGGTCACGGGTTTGGGAGGTGCTGCCGAAGAAGCCTTGGCGAGTTGCTGCAGTGCATCTTGTAGATGGTACACACTGCAGCCACGGTACGCCGGTGGTGGAGGGAGTGAATGTTTAAGGTGATAGATGGGGTGCCAGTGTGGACGTTAGGAGAGAACAGCTTTGAGCTCAGCTGTGATGGTCCCCTCAATCAAACCGCTCACCATCACTGGCGGTCTACGCTCAGACATGAAGAATGCTCACTTGGGTGAGGCACTGGAATGCTGGCAACACTTGTGAAACTGTATTCCAACAAGAATCGGTGATTTCAGGAAAAGAGGGAAGAAAGTGGAAAAAAAAACATAAAACTCTCCAATTTCTCCCGGCTGCTGCAGAGTAGTGCCAGTGCACTGCCCTGAAGAGGGTTCTTTTCAAAGTAATTGTGGTAAACCACTGTTTGTATTCCTGTTTGTCCTGTTTGTATTCCACTGTGTACATGCCTGGACATGCCTCGGCTGACTCCTCCCACAGGTCCTAGTATAAAGGTGACTGCTCCCCAGCCCTTGTATCCTGGACCGGTCGACCACTCGAGGCAGACCTCCATTCTGTTGTTAATAAAAGCCTTTAGTTACTCTTCTAACTCTCAGTCTTTTATGAGTAATTGATAGCGCATCAATTTTATTAACAACATTTTTATAATGGAGAAGATCCTCACACCAGCATGCCTGGACTTAGATCATCGGGAGGCGGACTCATCCACCAAGTTTACTCACTGGCTTAAGTGTTTCGAAAAATTCCTGACCGCCTCCAAAGCAATCAAATCGGACGAGGACAAACTGGATGTCCTGACCTCCAAAGTGAACCACCGAGTGTACTCGGTCATCCAAGACGCGACCTCGTACGCGGATGCTATCAAGCTCCTCAAGGACCAGTACACGCGCCCAGTGAACGAAGTGTACGCCAGGCACCTCCTGGGGAGTCGTAAACAACAACCTGGGGAATCGACCGTGGAATACCTTCAGGCACTGTCTGTGCTTGGCCGGGCCTGTGGTTGTAAGGATGTAAAGGCCGCCGTGTACACAGAGGAACTTATCCGGGACGCTTTTGTAGCGGGCCACAGATCCAATTACACACGACAGCGACTGTTGGAGCAGAGCAACCTCGACCTCAACAAGGCCTCTGAACTCGCACTATCGTTGGATGCAGCCTACCAGGGCATGGATGCCTACTCCTCTGCACCGTGGACGCCGCGGGGAATGACAGCCTGGGACACGGTAGGACCGCCTCATAGCGCCGTGCCACCCCAGCCACACCCCAACAACGGCCCAACTACCGCAGCAGTGTCCCAAGGCCAGACAGCAGTGCCCCAAGGCCAGAAATGCTACTTCTGTGGCCAGGCAAAACACCCCAGAGCGCGCTGCCCGGCGAAAAACGCGATCTGCTCGGGCTGCGGGAAGAAGGGACACTACGCTAGCGTCTGCAGGGCCAAAGCCACCCCGAACCCCAGCAGCGCCGCGTGTGGGCCATGCGGGCCGCCATTTTGGACCTCCCCGGCCGTGTGCGAATCACCGGTACAGCAGCCATTTTGGACGCCTCCAGCCACATGGGGATCATGGACGCCGCCATCTTGGACGACAGCCGGGACGCAGCAGGCCCCCGACACCGCCTCATCTGATACCCGCAGCGACACACCGACCCCTACGCTGGCATCCGTTACACTGGACCAAGCGAGACCGCACCAACTGGCCAGTTCCACAATGGACATTAAGGTAAATGGTCACGATACAATCTGCCTTTTTGACTCTGGGAGCACGGAGAGCTTCATCCACCCCGACACGGTGCGGCGTTGCTCTCTCCCAGTCCTGCCTGCGCAACAGCGGATTTCTATGGCCTCCGAGTCCCAGTCGGCGGACATCGGCGGCTACTGCGTGGTGACACTCGTAGTAGACGGGACCGTGTACGATCATTTTAAACTTCTGGTCCTGCCTGACCTCTGCGCTGCCGTCCTGCTGGGGTTAGATTTTCAGTGCCACCTTAAAAGTGTTACGATGGCGTACGGTGGACCCCTACCCCCACTCACAGTCCGCAGCCAGCAGCTTCCAAATTGCCCGCCGCGCACCAGGTGCAACCTCTCCACACTCAGAGTCACCCCCCCACCACTGTTTGCTAACCTCACCCCCGACTGTAAGCCCATCGCCACAAAGAGCAGGCGATACAGTGCCGGGGACAGGGTTTTCATTAAAACCGAAGTGGAGCGGCTCCTGAAAGAAGGGATTATTGAGGGCAGCACCAGCCCCTGGCGAGCCCAGGTTGTGGTCGTTAAGACCAGCGAGAAGCAGCGCCTGGTCATCGACTACAGCCAGACAATAAATCGCTACACCCTGCTGGACGCCTACCCACTCACCCGTATAGCTGATATGGTCAACCAGATCGCGCAGTACCGCGTCTTCTCGACCATTGACCTGAAATCAGCGTACCACCAGCTCCCCATCCGCCCTGAGGACCGCCAGTACACTGCCTTTGAGGCAAACGGCCGCCTCTATCACTTCCTTAGGGTTCCCTTTGGCGTCACCAACGGGGTCTCCATCTTCCAAAGGGAGATGGACCGGATGGTAGATCAAAATGCGTTGCAGGCCACTTTCCCATATCTGGACAATGTGACCATCTGCGGCCGTGACTTGCAGGACCATGACGCAAACCTCGAAAAATTCCTCCGCACCGCCCAACTCCTAAACCTGACATATAACAAGGAGAAGTGCATATTCCGCACAAACCGCCTCGCCATCCTTGGCTGTGTTGTGGAACACGGAGTCATCGGCCCCGACCCCGACCGGATGCGTCCCCTTATGGAACTTCCACTGCCTCAAGGCCCTGAAGAGGTGCCTAGGGTTTTTCTCCTATTACGCCCAGTGGGTCCCCTACTATGCGGACAAGGCCCGTCCGCTGATCAAGTCCACCTCTTTTCCCTTGACGGCAGAGGCCCGCTTAGCCTTCCACCGTATCAAGGAGGACATTGCCAAAGCCACCATGCACGCAGTGGACGAATCCATCCCCTTCCAGGTGGAAAGCGACGCGTCCGACTTTGCCCTGGCCGCTACCCTCAATCAGGCGGGGAGACCCGTGGCCTTCTTTTCACGAACCCTCCAAGGCCCGGAGACCAGACACTCCGCTGTTGAGAAGGAGGCCCAGGCGATTGTGGAGGCTGTGCGTCATTGGAGGCACTACCTGGCCGGAAAACGATTTACCCTGCTCACTGACCAGCGTTCAGTTGCTTTTATGTTTAACAACAAGCAGAGGGGCAAAATCAAAAATGACAAGATCTTGAGGTGGAGAATCGAACTTTCCACCTACAACTACGAGATCTTGTACCGGCCCGGGAAGCTAAATGAACCCCCGGATGCGCTATCGCGTGGCAGCTGCGCCAGCGCGCAGATCGATAGACTACGGGTCCTCCACAATGACCTCTGCCACCCGGGGGTCACCAGGTTCTTCCACCTCATCAAGGCCCGCAACCTGCCTTACTCTATTGAGGAGGTCAGGACTATGACCAGGAACTGCCAAGTCTGCGCTGAGTGCAAACCACACTTTTATAGACCAGACAGGGCCCACCTGATAAAAGCCACTCGCCCCTTCGAGCGCCTGAGCGTTGATTTTAAAGGGCCTCTCCCCTCCTCCGACCGCAATGTGTACTTCCTCAATATTATTGATGAGTACTCCCGTTTCCCGTTCGCCTTCCCCTGCCCGGACATGACCAGTGCCACGGTCATTAAATGTCTGAACAACCTCTTCACCCTGTTCGGCTTCCCCAGCTATATCCATAGCGACCGGGGCTCATCGTTTATGAGCGACGAACTCCGTCAGTACCTGCTAACTAGGGGTATTGCCACAAGCAGGACCACCAGTTACAACCCCCGGGGGAACGGACAGGTGGAAAGAGAAAATGCGACAGTTTGGAAGGCCGTCCTGCTAGCCTTAAAGTCTAGGGGCCTTCCAACCTCCCGTTGGCAGGATGTGCTCCCCGATGCGCTCCACTCTATTCGGTCACTGCTCTGCACTGCCACTAACGCCACCCCTCATGAGAAAATGTTTGTCTTCCCAAGGAAGTCCACATCAGGGACGTCGCTACCGCCATGGCTGACGTCCCCAGGGCCGGTCCTACTGAGAAGACACGTGAGGACCCATAAAACGGACCCCCTGGTCGAGAGGGTCGACCTCCTCCACGCCAACCCCCAGTATGCTTACATCGCATACCCGGACGGGCGGGAGGACACAGTCTCCATAAGAGACCTTGCACCCTCGGGGACCACAGTAACCCACTACCCACTACCACCCCTCCCCACGATCCGATATCCAGCCCCAGCAGACGGCAGGCCTGGGCCCCGCGACCCGCTCGACATCTACGAGGACGACACGCCTGTGCCACAGCCTACGCTGGACTCGACGCCGGAAGCTTCACTACCCCTGCCGTCGCCACGCCGATCACAGCGGCAGACAAGACCTCCGGAGAGACTCCAATACACTAACTTTTAATACACTTCACCCCGCCGGACTCAATTTTAAACAAGGGGTGAATGTGGTAAACCACTGTTTGTATTCCTGTTTGTCCTGTTTGTATTCCACTGTGTACATGCCTGGACATGCCTCGGCTGACTCCTCCCACAGGTCCTAGTATAAAGGTGACTGCTCCCCAGCCCTTGTATCCTGGACCGGTCGACCACTCGAGGCAGACCTCCATTCTGTTGTTAATAAAAGCCTTTAGTTACTCTTCTAACTCTCAGTCTTTTATGAGTAATTGATAGCGCATCAGTAATCAAGATAACAATTTCACAAATCGAGCCTATCCATTCCATCACAATTATAAGTGTTCAGTTAAACAGAGGAAGCTGATATTGATTCAGTTATTGCAAATCTTACATCTTACAAATATTTAAAATTCTGAGTAATATGGTGGATAATCTATTAATTAACCGATAAACCCCAGGGTTAGCTTTTTCATTCTTTTCCCATTGTTTTATGTTGGTTTATATGGTGATGCACGTCATCTGACACAGTATAAGGTCAATAATTTGGTGACAGGCACCCTGTAATACTGGGCACAGAGATCTGCAACATACCACGTCCCTGACATGCTTAACACCCCAAAATGTGACCAACCAGCGACGGACACAAACTGTGCACGAGGCTTATTAAAAGGTCACAAACATGAAGCAAATTAGGGGGGGCCTTCTCATAATGTGAATGAAGCATCCATGCAGTGCTCCAGACACAGCAGCCATTCCCAACAGATGCTTTGGTAAAGCCCACAAGACATTTTCAAATTTTGACCCAGCAGCCCTCTCTCCTTGTTGTAGGATCAAATTTTCTTTTTTTGCCGCTTTTTTGGGGGGCTTTAATGGACAAATACCTGCAAGAGCACCTTAGTTCCCACCACAATTTGAAGAAAAATCAGTACTGGCAGTTTCTGGGCAAACAGCAACCCTTTACCTGTTGCTGGTGCCCAACATTCCAGTCCCCAACCCATTTGGTGCTCCCAGTATGTCATGAACTGTGCACTGGGAGCACCACTGAAATATTTAAATAAGCCGCCCATGCATTATTCTGCGCTATGCAAGGAATGCATTATCCCCGCCACCACCCCCCCCCAACCGCCATACTAGTATAATGTTGATCAGCTCTGATGGACGGGCCACATCGTCCGCATGCCCGATACGAAACTCCCAAAACAAGCACTCTACTTGGAGCTCCGACATGGCAAGAGAGCCCCAGGTGAGCAGAGGAAACGCTTCAAGGACACTCTCAAAGCCTCCTTGAAAAAGTGCAACATCTCCACTGACACCTGGGAATCCTTGGCCCAAGACCGCACAAAGTAGAGGAGAAGCATCTGGAAAGGCGCCGAACACCTCGAGTCTCTTCGCTGGGAGCAAGTGGAAGCCAAGCGCAAACAGTGGAAGGAGCGCACGTCAACCCAAGCACCCCACCCACCCGCCCCTTCAACCACTGTCTGCCCCACCTGTGACAGAGACTGTAGGTCCCGCACTGGACTCAGTCACCTGAGAACTCATTTTTAATGTGGAAGCAAGTCTTCCTCAGTTCCAAGGGACTGCCTAAGAAGAAGAAGAGAACATTGTACAACCCCTACAGTCGTTATACCTTTAACCAGTGAGGTTGGCTGAGTGAGGAAAGGGGCCTACATTGCCTTGGCACTTTCCCAGCCGTAGTTGGAGTCTGACATCACTTATTCTAACTAATGTACATCCCACATATTTTATCCGCATATGTGGTAGATTTCATGATACTCATTGTCTGACATTCTCCCACAGGGGGCACTATTGTCAGTTTTATCAATGCTCCTTGGAGAATTACGAGACATACTTCTGTCAAGATATTAGTAGCACTCGTTTAAAAAGCAACAAACCATCACTTAAACCACCTAGGGCAAGGAAGGTAATAGAAAATGATCAAATGTTGATTAAATATCGCAAATGATCAACTGAAGAAAATGCTGGGTCCACATAGATCAAAACTTTCAATATATCAGTGCAGATATTGCCCTCTAGTGGTCACATAATAATCTTGTAACTTTTTTTTGCAGCAAACACACAGCACTTTACAGAGGAAGATGGGCCCAAAATCCATGTGTGCATTCTATATGAGTGCAAAAGCTTTTACCAACATGGAAGGGAAATGCATGTCAGACGTAGTTATAGATGATGATTACAATGATAAAGCTCCTCTATGGCCGCAAAATTCCTCGGAGCTGCTCCTGATCCACTGGGGGGTTGCTTTGCCTGAAGTGCAACAGAAACCCCCTTTACGTGCATAAACGGGGTTTCCATCGCATTGCCGGCAGAACAGGAAGAGTTCTGAGGAATTTCCCGGCCAAAGTTTTTGCTTTCTATACATGTGGAAAAGCGACTGAAGGGCGGACTCAATCCAAGTTTTTAAAATAATGGAGGGAACTTATAACGTGGATGTAAAGAAATGCCTTTTGCAAAAACAGGATGGAAGAGAAAAATAACACACTTAGCACAAAAAAATAATTTCTTACCTTCGGTTTGTATGCATTCAGCATGGACATTTCGACATTTTGCCCTCGCACAGGTTTCGGCTGTCGTTGGATAACGGGTGTTGATGACTTTTGATTATTACGACAAATACAGATAAAGAAGAACAAAAGAGCAATTGCCAGGGGAATTGCCACACTCGGGACCAGGATGTAAAGAATCTCCATCTTGTTGTTTTCTTTGGAGTCTGGTTTGCAAAGAAAAGACATAGCTTAGTGCCTTACTAATAAGACACAACACTGCACTCCGCAGTAAGAAAAAAGGAAGAACTTTCATTTATGTAGCACTTTTCATGACATCTGGAAATCCCAAAGGAGTACTTTTGAAGTGTAATTACTGTTGTAATTCAGGGAGATGTGGCAGGCAATTTCTGCACTGTAAGGTCCCACAAACAGCAATCAGATAAATTGCCAGATAACCTGTTTTGGTGATGTTGGTTGAGGGGGGTAAATGTTGGCAAGGACACCAGGAGAACTTCCCAGCTCTTCTTCAAATAGTGCCATGGGATCTTTTATGCCCACCTGTAAGGACAGCCAGGGTCGCAGTTTGTCTCATCCAAAAGACAGCACCTCCAACAGTCCAGCACTCCTTCAGTACAGTACTGAGGTCAGTCTAGTTTATGTGCTCAGTCTCTGGATTGTGGCTTGAAACCCCAACCTTCTGACTCTGAGGTGAGAGTGCTACCACTGAGCCAAGGCTGACACATCAGTAACAAAGCACAACCAACATCAGTAATAAAACACAACACTCCATCATACTTCTAGTAAAACACAACATTCCTAAAGTACTTCAGCAAAAAAATACAACACTGCTCAGTACTTCAGTAATAAAACACAGCACAGCACTCTTCAGTACTTCAGGAATAAAGCACAACACAAGTAATAAAACATACAGGAACTGCAGGAATAAAGTATAATGCTTCTTAGTAATAAAACTATGGTGAATTTCAGTAATAGAAGTACCGTACACCAATGTAACAAAATACAATACCCACTGTATAAAAACATCACACACCTCAATAATAAAGTTCAATGTACTCAGTCTTAAAGTACAATGCATCTCAATAAGAAAATACAACATATTTTAGCTATAAAATTGTTATCTCTTTACACAGTGAAATAACTATTGGCATCAACAGTGACCTGAATTCAGTGGCAGTAAGATTATGGATATTGCTGCTCATCCTCTTGAAACTTATAAAATTCCGACAGGACTGGACAGACTAGATGCAGGAAGGATGTTCCCGATGGTCAGGGAGTCCAGAACCAGGGGTCACAGTCTAAAGATAAGGGGTAAGCCATTTAGGACAGAAATGAGGAGGAATTTCTTCACCCAGACAGTGGTGAACCTGTGGAATTCTCTACCACAGAAGGCAGTAGAGGCCAATTCATTAAATATATTCAAGAAGGAGTTGGATATATTTCTTAAGGCTAAAGGGATCAAGGGGTATGGGGAGAAAGCAGGGACCAGGTACTGAATTTGGATGATCAGCCATGATCGCATTGAATGGCGGAGCAGGCTCGAGGGGCCGAATGGCCTACTCCTGCTCCCATCTTCTGTTTCTATGTTTCTATCCAGTGATACCCTTAACTTTAAAGGTTCACTTTCAGAAAAAGCTTAACAGGCGATCCTTCTCACACCTCCACCTCTCTCTTTGTCAAATCTTTCTTGTCTGTCTCTATTTTATCAATACTTCTACGGTCACTGCTTCCCCGAACTTTCCTCTATTATTCCTCATGAGCCTCAAAGATACTATCCTGCAGACTGTCGCTGCTCCTTGCATATTCCCTGCACCACCCCACACTTTGACTTGTGCTTTCTCAGAGCCCTCAAGGCTGTGGAACACCTATCCTTCCTCGGCCTTTCCTTCTTTTATAATGTCCAGGTTTTGAAAGTCAAACTTAGCATCTCCTAACCACTACTTTGTTGATTTAGCCCATCTTCTGCTCTTTGTAACCTTGTTACTGTCCTGAACTACGGATCCTGGCCCTCATTTGAAAAAAAGGATAAAAGTACAGTGTACTAACTCACCGCACCATATCCAGTTCCCCTTCAGAAATTTCAATTGATGGTCCTTACCACACAGTGGAATTTCACACAACTCCAACTTGACTGATTCATCCAGAGTAAAGCACCACGGAGCATCCTTGTGGTTCCCTGGATTCCGGCAATACGAGTGGCCACCATTGAGTTCGGGATATTTAACCGCAGTGTAAGAATGACTGTGTGGATACTGGGAGTTCCATGGCTGACACTGTCGCCCTGATTTGGTTACACTCACGGTGCCACGATAATCAATACCGCTAATATTAAAACATTTGTGATCTGTGGGGGGAAAAAACACACAGTATAGGAATACCACTCAGCAAAGAGATTTAAAAAATCACGAGGAGTTTTCTCGACGGCTCAATTAATTTAGCCAGCAAGTACCTAAGCCATAGACTGGGAAAATCTCAGATTCGGTCCCTAAATTTGTGCCAAGCAAGCTGAGCTCAGCTGGAGCTGCCAGTGAAGCATTAAAATGGCCATGGCAGCCCTGGGTTTGGGAAGGGCAAATCAGCTGGGGTTCATGCTCTCGATGTCGATACAGCAGTCCTTGCTGGAAAGGTATGTATGTGGACATCGGGTGAAGAAAGGATCAGGTTCTGCTGTGATGCCCCTTGTGGTCACACAGTTTGCTGACGCTCATTGCCACACGCGAAGAATGGCCAATCGCTGCCTGTGAAACAATATCCCAGCAAGGAGTCAATGTGTTCAGGAGAGGAGGGGAGAAAACTGGCAAGAAAGAAAAAATTGTGCATGTAAGTATTCCCAAACCTCTCAATATCCATGTTTATATTAGCAGAGAGTAACTTCAAAATAATGCAACAATGTCTTTCCCAATTTTTTCCAGTTTTCTTCTTTCCTTGTTTGAATGCAGCTCCATATTTTTACTTCAGGTTTAATCCTAGTTGGCAGGCTATTTGACCATGAAAGCTGAGCCTGATTACATTTTACGTGTTCTACTGAGCTATACACGTCAGGACTATCTCTGTTCAGTTAACTGACCTCAGCTTGGGCAGTGGTAGGGACATTATTATTGGCCTCAGCACCTCTGGGTTAGCGATGAGGGGAAAGAAATCAATTAGGATTCCTACTCCTGATTGCAATGCCACTGTTGGTAGTATGTCTGATGTCCATACATCGAACAGGGTCAGGCGCAGCTGTTGCAACCCCTATGGTGGAATAGTTCTTTTGCTATAACACTGATCTCTTGAATGAGGTAATTACCAACACTTGTGGATTAGCCCCTGCACCAGATACTGCCTTCGGAAAAGGAGGGGGTAAAGGGAGAAAATTGGATGGGAAGAAATGTAAAAAAGAATTCCACAGAAACTTCTCAATACTGTAGAACTGACCAATATTCTCTTTCAGTCAAGGTTCGCATCTTTACTTACTCTTATTGATAGGTTCTGCCATAGGAATTCCGATGCGCATGCAGTTTGCTGCCTCTGGACTGTCTGGCATGGGGAGATCTTCACAGTTTGGCAGCTTCAATCTCATTAGGATCAAAGGATTTGATCTGGCGAAAATATATTCGGTCTTGCAAAGGTCATTTTCCAGGATCTCGCACTCATCTCTGCAAAGGTCACGAGGTTTGGGTGTCGACAAGGTATTGTCGCAGTAAGGGAAAGCAAAGTGGCACAGCGAGGGGATGGCGAACTGGGAACAACGGTCTGTTAGGTGATTTGAGGTTCCAATCATTGTAAAAGCAGCTACAGGGTAAACGAGCAAGATTATTAGCTTGCTTAGTGCTTTAAATTGTTCCAATTTTCCAAATCAGTAACAGTAATTATATTAAATAAAACAGCCTGACTCAGAGCTCAATTCAAGTTTATGGAAAAATCAGAATGACAAAGATTCTTTACTAATTGCATCAACACATATTTCTTCAAGGAACTTGCAAGAGGCTCTGCTATTCCAAGAAAATGATTCTAGGACAGCTAGTTTCAATGTAAATAACTCTCTCCTTTAAATGTTCCAACGATCCCCTGATAACTCATTGGGTAAATACACTGCTGAGTGTGGAACTAAGCCCCGAAGGTCTGAGGTTTAATTCCAAGTCAGTGCTGAGTTATTTTAATTTTAATTCACCGCTCCATTCCCACTCGGACCTCACCGTCCTTGGCCTCTTGTATTGTTCCACGGAAGCTCAACGTAAACTCGAGGAACAGCACCTCATCTTCCGATTAGGCACTCTGCAGCCTTCCGGACTCAATATCGAGTTCAACAATTTCAGATCATAACCTTGGCCCCTATTTCATTTTTTCTTGTAATTTTTCCACTCCTTCCCCCCCCCCCCTTTCCTTTTGTTTCGCTCTCACACCTGGCAGCTATCCCTTGCCCTGCCAGTACATTTTACACCCAATCTCAGCCTATTACCATCTCGTCTAGCTTCTAACACCTTTTATTGTCTCTTTTTTACTTCTTTTGTTTCTTTTATTCTTTTGTCCGATCGCAGCCCTGCCCCCGATCTATCTTTTCTTTCCAGTTTTGAAGAAGGGTTCGACCCGAAACGTCAACTCAAATTTCTGTCCACGGATGTTGCCTGACCTGCTGAGTTTTTCCAGCATTTTCTGTTGTTATTTCTGAGTTATCTAATCTCAACTGGAATAGCGAGAGAAGCACTGCAATTGCCTAAAAGGTTACTGGGCTAGTGGAGGTAAAAAATAAAAATCAGCCAAGGTTCTCACTCCTGATGGCTCTTCAACAACACTTGTTGGAAAATGTGCATCTTTGGATATCAGGCTAGAAAACAAATTGGACTTGTCTGTAATGCACGCTCTCCTACTGCGGTTGAACAATGTCTAGACTTGCACATTTAGAATGGCCTCTTGGGCAGGATACTGGAAGGTGACCAGTGCCCAAGGAACCACATGCCACTATGAATCAGCACTTTACCCAACTCGGCAAATGCCAGAGACAGAATCCATCATTTACTAACTGCAGTAAAAGCTTTTAACTTTCAGTGTGACGGCAGCTTGAGGTCAGCACCTTTATCACACCAATATCTCCCATACCTGTGATTTGATTTTCAATTTCCCCTTGCATCTGTAGCGAGTCCACGTAAATGCTGCTGTTTGCGATGAACCTCGCACAGGCGATGCCCCTGTAGGGCTGACAAAAGCCATCTTCTTCAAACGTAACTCTGGAGGGTGAAAGGAAAGGCAGCAGTGAGTTTCATTTTAAAGTGTTCATTTAAATCACAACTTGATGGTCACTAGAGGGCACTGTTATAAACATCTTTACCGATTTCAAATCCAGTTCTCTTGTTGCAATATTCAAAAATCATCCAAGAACATCTTGAAAAAATTAAGTTCTTAAAAAAAATAAAGACCTTCAGTGAGCTTCTAATTTTAGCTCTTTTAGCCAGTAGAAAAGCAAAATTCTCAAGTGCTTCATACTTGCAGTATTATGTTGAGTTTCTTTTTCTTTCCAATTATTCTGCCCCCACCCCTCCCCTGATGTCACTGATTCTACTAGGGTTTGGGCCCACAAGCACTGGCATCCTTCATACAAGTGGTGATTCTTCATGACTGTATCCAGACAGTGAGTGAAGACAGGTTATTTACAACCAAGCCCAATCCTGCCCAAGGAATGTGCCCAGGGACCATTCCAAGAAATGAGCACAGAATCTAAACTGATGGTTCAGTGCTGCCTTATCAGAGGTGTCATCTTTTGAATGAGATGTTAAACTGAGGTCCTGTCTGCCTGTTCAGGTGCATATTAAAGATCCAATGGCAGGGTGTTCCCCTAGTGTTGGCCAACACCATCAAAAACAGATTAACTGGTCATTCATCTCATTATGGTTTATGAGATCTTGCTTTACACAGTTTGATTGCCGTGTTTGCTGAAATAATAATAGTAACCCCACTAGAAAAGTAACTTGTGTGAAGCATTTTGAGACAATTCTCAGAGACATGATAAAGCAATATATACGTGCAAGGTGGTTTTTCTTTCTTTAGGGGGGCCATTGGATAGCAATCATCAACAAGTACCCTGACTGATTTTCCTCTTCCTATTCCTTCTGAGGCCAATTGTACTGTTGAGTTTTAAAGATATATGAACACAGGTAGAAGGGTATGTAAATGACATGACCACCTACTGTGGAAAATAGAGAATAAACATTCAATTTGATTATGATAGCTCTTTTTTTAAAGTTGTATATGTCAGTATTGCGGATTCCCCAATGGCTTAGTGGACAAACACATTATAAAAACATAGAACATAAGACATAGGAGCAGGAGTAGGTCATTTGGCCCCTCGAGCCTGCTCCGCCATTCAAAAAGATCATGGCTGATTTGATCTTGGCCTCAACTCCACTTCCCTGCCCACTCCCCATAACCCTTGACTCCTTTACCATTCAAAATCTGTCTATTTCCGCCTTAAATATATTCAATGACCCAGCCTCCACAGCTCTCTGTGAAGAGAATGCCAAAGATTCACGACCCTCTGAGAGAAGAAATTCCTCCTCATTTCTGTTTTAAATGGGTGCCCCCTTATTCTGAAATTATGCCCCCTAGTTCTAGATTCCCCCATGAGAGGAAACATCCTCTCTGCATCTACCCTGTCAAGCCCCTTCAGAATCTTATATGTTTCAATAAGATCCCCTCTCATTCTTCTAAACTCCAATGAGTATAGGCCCAACCTTTCTTCATAAGACATCCCTTTCATCTCCGGAATCAACCTCGTGAACCTTCTCTGAACTGCCTCCAATGCAAGTATATCCTTTCTTAAATAAGGAGACCAAAACTGTACGCAGTACTCCAGGTGTGGTCTCACCAGTTCCCTGTACAGTTGTAACAGGACATCCCTACTTTTATACCCTTTGCAATACAGGCCAACACTCCATTTGCCTTCCTAATTACTTGCTGTACCTGCATGCTAACTTTTTGTGATTCATGTACAAGGACCCCCCAGATCCCTCTGTACCTCAGCATTTTGTAATCTCTCCCCATTTAAATAATAATTTGCTTTTTTATTTTTCCTACCAAAGTGGATAACCTCGCATTTTCCCACATTATACTCCATCTGCCAGATTCCTGCCCACTCACTTAGCCTATCTATATCCCTTTGGAGATTCTTTGTGTCCTCCACACAATTTGCTTTCCCACCTATCTTTGTATCATCAGCACATTTGGCTACATTACACTCGGTCCCTTCATCCAAGTCATTAATATAGATTGTAAATAGTTGAGGCCCCAGCACCGATCCCTGCGGCACCCCACTAGTTACAGTTGTGACATAGCGAGCCATCTAGACCAAGGAGTACCTGTAACGTGGCCACATGTAATATTTCTATCACTTGCTTGGGTAAGATCAGCTAAATCAGAGCAGACATTCCTGGCCTGTATAGCTTAATGCTCCATCAAGCAATGCCTTTACCAACAGGGATTCTAAAAGTACAGTATAACTTTTCAGATCACATTTTAAAGACAAAACTGATACATCTATTTCTGTTGTACAACCCATTGTACCCTATTGCTGTTACCACCTTGTTTCCTCTTTTGTTGTTCAGCCGTGGTTGTGACCTTGGGTGGAAGACCTGCACCCATCTCTGTACCAATGCTACTTGATCTGGCAATTGGGAGTTGGTCAAGTCTAGAACCAAGGGCACAGGAGTGACTGTTTCTCCAATTTTTCCTCCCTCCTTGTGAGAAAGTGACTTGTCTCCACTCAAAAACTCCTCATTGATGTGGCTAAGATGAGGATCTCGGCAAGTGATGGATTATGGGGCCTTACCACCCCTGGCACTGCTAGTGTTTTGCTACTCTGTCTACTTCAATGGATATGGAGAAATCATAGGCTGTATTTCAAATGAATTCTATTTACAATAACAGCATTAGTGGCTCATTCATTGCACCTCAGTCCCCCACAATGGCTGTTGCTATACAAATTTTCAAGCTGGGGTCTCCAAAACCCTAAGAAATCCACCAAGGGATCGTGGGGTCCCTGAAGGCTTTAGATTTCTTTATTTTTATTTTGTAGCTTTTGTCTTGCACACTGATTCCATTCTAAATATAATAAAAACATTTTCTGCAATGATGACACTGTTTCCTGTGGGTAGCTGACACTGTTCAGAAGGAGACGGTCCCTGACACAGAAAAGCTTGAAAACCACTACTATATACAAATAAATTGTGCATCCCTAGATTGATCTGTACTTGGAGTCAACATCTAAACAAGCTGCTTCAGCTGTGGAATTCACGTTGCTACAATCGGTGCTCTAGAGCTGGGGAAATTTTAGGAGTGACTTTTATGAAATACATCTTTATGCATTATGCTTATATTAATAACTTCCAAATCTTGGCATAGCATACCACAAAATTCTAAAAGCTGAAATAATTAAAGGACAACTGAAAATACCACACAGAAAAACTCTGACAGAAAAGGTAGTAATTTGGGGAAGAACTGACTCGTTTTCAACCGATGTGGATTCAACAATCACTCCCAAGCCCATTATTGTAAATCACATCTTCCTGAAATGGAATACACTAGCCACAACTGATATCAAATGTAACTGATGAAAGGATATTTCATTTGAAATAGATGTGATTACACTGGAATGTTGTAGGTATTCTCTACACAACCGCAGAAAAGAAAATGAGCTGCTCAGAGAAAGCAAACAGTGAGAAATATTTGGGCTCACAACTGGATTCTGGCCATTCCTTCTCAAACAGCTGCAAAAATCTATCACACTGTTTCCCCAAAGTAAATTAAAAAGGACCATTAAACCATCTACTTTGTCCAGGACTCTTACAGTCCAGACAATCTGTCCAATGTATCTGAGGTACATACTTGGCAACTAACGTTTCTTAAAGCAGACAGTTGGGGGAGGGGGGGAGAGGGAAGATATTTGTATAGCACCACAGAGCAGCGCCTGTAATGCTCGCCCGAAGATGTCAGCCCAGGTGTGCTGACAACGCCAACCAAACGTCCTGATGCAGCACGTCTGTTGGGGTCTTGGAAAATTTAGTCGTCTCCGCAGGTAAAACCTGGGGTGGGGGGGGAGGGGTGGCGGGAAACAGGAGGTGGGGGGATGGGACGGAACGAGCCTGGGCTAGCTGAGGCCCTCAGTAATTTTGTGGAGCTAGGAGGAGCACTCCTGCTACTCCTGGCTCCACAGAAACAGAAGCATAATGAAGTCAGCTTACCTTATTGTGTGGGTGGTCTCCAATGGTCCCTTTAAGGACTGCTGGCCAGGCCACTATAGACCCAGAAAACTGAGCGGTGCAAGGGAGCAAGCTCTGCCCAGTTGATGACGAATTTGGAGCTCAGCCCTAAAACAGGTTTTAGAATCCTAGTTTGCAAATTCAAGGGCCTGATGCCTGCTTCAGGCGAGCACCCTGCTGGACACTTGGAAGTCACCCTCTTCCAATTTGAAGCCGGTGCACCTCCACGAGAAAACAAGGCCCAAAATTGATCCGTCCCCCCACGCAAGTTTTCTGCCCAAAAAACGGTTGCGAAGAGGACCAAATCATCCCCCTTGCTGTTTCAACCCATATGTCAGCTTGTCAATGTTTCACAAGAAAAATTAACATTTTGTTACTGGGATTGGAGATCGTCAGTATTGGCAAATCAGATTGGTTGGAAAACAGAAATAACGATTGTTAGAAGTAATCAGATTGGTTGGTGATTGGGATGGAACCTGTCAGGACCATTCAGATGTTACTTTCTTGCACTGTTGGTTGTGCATGAACTTAAGGCAGAAAGATTTTAAGATGACTTGATGGTTTCTGAGAGTTGCAGTTACAATTATGTTTATTTCGTATAAAAACAGAAAATGCTAGAAATACTCAGCAGGTCAGGCAGCATCTGTGGAGAGAGAAACAGAGTTAACGTTTCAGGTCGATGACCTTTCGTCAGAACCCTGGCACAGACACAATGGGCCAAATGGCCTTCTTCCAATGTGTATGATTCTGTGATTTGTTACTATGCAGTAACGAGCACAGAGCTTATATAATCCTTATTAGAACAATCAACATCCACAGGGAACTGAGAAAAGTGATATTAATAAGGGTATAACAGATGACAAACCCAAAATGGGAGGCCACCAGAGCGAACAAAATGTATCTCCCCATCTCTGTTCCCGCAAACCACATATTTGTGCACTTCAATTTTTTTTTTTAAAAGATTGCAGTCTGTAGTGATTTTTATTTCTTTTTTGACAGACTCAAAAGAGAAATAAAGGCTAGAAATTATGGTTGGCAAGAATAGAGATCAAAAGCTTAACACTTTTTTATGGCATTCTTCTGTCCAATATTTTAATGGAGATATTAATGTATTTATTATTGCCTCTGTTAAATGGACAAAGGTTGTAAAAACCCATCAAGTGTTCATCCACTATTATTGCAAGTGTAAATTCTAACCTCATGTGGTTTAACATTTTAAAAGCAGAAAATGTTTGAAATGCACAGCAGATTGATCAATATCTAAAATAGGAAAAGAGGTGAAAGTTTGTATGCAACTCTTTTTGTTTCGATAATACTGAATGGTGCTCAACCCTTCTAAAGTTACTAAAATAAAAAAATGTCTTATTTAAAATAGTTGTAGCAGCATACTGTCAATCCAGTTAATCCCCTAGTTGCTCTGGGCTGCCACAGGCTCTGATGTGGGGACAGGTGTGATAATGAGCCAGTCTTGTCCCGTGAATGTAAAATGATTTGCTGGTTGGGATTATTGTTGCTGTGTGTTGTAAAATTTTTCGGTTTACAAATTAACTTGACATATACGGTGTTAGATTTCCACGAAAGAAAAAGGACTGTATTAAAGTTCCTACAACTATATGTAAATATTTAAAATATCACGATGATACACTAGATAAAGTGATTTAACTATGGATGAGTGTCTGGGTAAATTTGGGTTATAATCCTGGGGATGAGGAAGTTAATGGATAATCTGATTGAGGTGTTTAAAATAATGAAAGAAATTGATGGAATAGAGTGTAGGGGGAGGGGTGGTGGGGGGCAAATCGGACATTATGGGGGGGTGATTGGACATCGCAAGGGGGAATCGGCAGATCACGAGGGTCTGATCGTGTGCAGGTAAGTTTGTTGGGCCTGGAGGAAACACTCCTGCTCCTCCTAGCCCACAAGCAGTGCAATAAAGGCTCTTACCTCATGGATCCAGCCCTTCTTTCCTCCTTTTACCTGCCGGGATTCCCGAGGCCCGTTAAAAATAAAAATCCTGTTAATCTTAAAAAAAGATTTCAGTGAGCGACTCACCTTCTGAGAGCAGATTGGTTGGCCGCCCCCCCGACCTGCCTCCGTTAAAACCGGAAGTGGCCGGGTTGGGGTTGGGTTTGAGATTTAACATTTTTTTAACCTCCCACCCGTCCTTGGAGGTTAAAATTTTAAGGAATATGAAGAAAGTATGAGAAATTGAGATTTAAAGAGCTGCTGTGCCTAACAAAATGGCAGAGCAGACTCAATAGGTTAACTGGCCTACTGCTGTTCCTATCTGTAACCCCTTCAGTAATTCCGAAATCCACCTCGACTGTTTCTCAAGTTCTACAAGTATCAAAATCTTACAGAAATCTCCCTACATTTATATACCGCACATAACTACTCAGAGCTCTGACAGAAGATAAGCATGGCAACATCAGCAAGAACCATTGAGGTGAATTTCCCTTCAATTTATTGAAAGGCAGATCTGGTTTAAGGGTTGAATCTTGCCGGTGCTCAGAGGGTGGGTTCAGAGGCGGGTCCGCTGTCAAAATAGAAAAGATTGACAGCGGGTAGGAAACCCACTGTCAACCTGCCTCCAACCGAGTCTCCCAGGTGTCGGGGTCGGGTCTGTCAGCACTGAGCAGACCCGACACCAAGCGGCGGGGGAGGCAATTGACGTAATTAAATGGATTGTTAACATCCAATTAAATGTTATTTTATGCCTACATTTCAATTTGATGTGCTCCCCCATGGGTTACCCGCTGCTCGGGTAACACGTCAGCTCAGCATGTCGTGAGTGGATTCAGCATTGAATTATTTCATGATCTGACAGCTGCCAAAGTTGTATAAAAGATCCCATGTTACAGCTGTTCACTTTGAAAGCTCAGAAACTGTTGGTTACTGCATTTGGAAGACATATTGAGCTTTCTGCAGCTTGCAAGTGCTTGGAGTCAACTCTCTATCCAGTGCCACCTCATTGGAACAACCTCTCTCACCACTGACAGGTCGCTTCGGTCATCTCAACCTCATCGATAACTGAAGAACAAGAAGACCTCAAGGACAGATGGAATTCCTGCCGAGGCACTAAAGCATGGCGGAGAAGCATTACTGGCACGAATTCATGAACTCATTTCCCTTATCTGGAAGGAGGAGAGCATGCCAGGGAATCTCAGAGATGCCGTAATTGTGACCATCTTCAGGAAAGGTGACAAGACCGATTGCGGTAATTACAGAGGAGTTTCCCTGCTGTCTGCCACAGGGAAAGTCATCGCAAGAATCCTCCTCAATCGCCTTCTCCCAGTGGCCGAAGAGCTCCTCCCAGAGTCGCAATGCGGATTCCGCCCACTAAGGGGCACAATGGACATGGTCTTCACCGCACGTCAATTACAAGAGAAATGCAGGAAACAGCACCAACTGCTGTACATGGCCTTCTTTGATCTCACAAAGGCCTTCGACACTGTCAACCGTGAGGGATTATGGAGTGTCCTCCTCAAATTCGGCTGCCCTCAAAAGTTTGTCACCATCCTCCGCTTGCTTCACGACGACATGCAAGCCATGATCCTCACCAACGGTTCCATCACAGATCCAATTCACGTACGAACCGGGGTCAAGCAAGGCTGTGTCATCGCACCAACGCTCTTCTTGATCTTCCTTGCTGCAATGCTCCATCTCACCCTCAGTAAGCTCCCCGCTGGAGTGGAGCAAATTTACAGAACAAACGGGAAACTGTTCAACCTCTGTCGCCTCCAGTCCAGATCCAAGGTCGTCCCATCCTCTGCCGTTGAATTACAGTATGCTGACGACGCTTGCGTCTGCGCTCACTCGGAGGTCGAACTCCAAACCATCGTCAACACCTTCACCGAAGCATATGAGAGCATGGGCCTTACACTAAACATCCGTAAGACAATGGTCCTCTACCAACCTGCCCCCGCCACACAGTACTGCCCCCCGATTATCAAAATCCACGACAAGGCCTTGGACAACGTGGACCACTTTCCATAGCTCGGGAGCCTACTGTCAACAAGGGCAGACGTCGGCGACGAAGTCCAACACCGCCAGTGTGCCGGTCGCCTGAGGAAGAGTGTTTGAAGACCAGGACCTCAAACCCGGAACTAAGCTCATGGTCTACAGAGCAGCAGTGATACCCGCCCTCCTGTATGCCTCAGAGACACGGACCATGTACAGCAGGCACTGGAGAGGTATCACTAACGCTGCCTCCGCAAGATCCTGCAAATCCATTGGCAGGATAGGCGCACCAACGTCAGTGTTCTTGCTCAGGCCAACATCCCCAGCATCGAAGCTTTGACCTCGCTCAATCAGCTCCGATGGACAGGTCACATTGTCCGCATGCCCGATACGAGACTCCCAAAACAAGCGCTCTACTCAGAACTCCAACATGGCAAGAGAGCCCCAGGTGGGCAGAGGAAATGCTTCAAGGACACCCTCAAAGCCTCCTTGAAAAAATGTAACATCCCCACCGACACCTGGGAATCCCTGGCCCAAGACCGCACAAAGTGGAGGAGAAGCATCCGGGAAGGCGCCGAACACCTCGAGTCTCTTCGCCGGGAGCAAGCGGAAGCCAAGCACAGGCAGCGCAAGGAGCGCACGTCAACCCAAGCACCCCACCCACCCGTCCCTTCAACCACCGTCTGCCCCACCTGTGACAGAGACTGTAGATCCCGCATTGGACTCACCAGTCACCTGAGAACTCATTTTTAATGTGGAAGCAAGTCATCCTCAGTTCTGAGGGACTGCCTAAGAAGAAGACCTGCAATCTATTCCATCAGCATTGTTGCCCTTGAAAATATCTCACCTTGGTCCTCAGAATCCCACCAAGATCAGCCCCAACATCAGCATCATCGGGCACACCAGCAGCAACAACAACACCAGCCTTCTCCGCAATCACCTGATGCTGCACAGGACACAGGGCATCAGCACCCGACCACATTGCTGCCCGGGGCACCAGATATGGCCTCACCATGGCCAGATTTACTTCACTTGACACTGTATACCCTGGATGCCACATGACGCGCCAAGTTGGCATCACCCCACACCAACATCATAAAGCATCCCGACAATGCCCTAGCCATTCCTTTCACACTCATCACCATTGCCGGGGGGGGGGGGGGGCGGGGGCGGGGGAGGGAGGGGGGGGGAGGTTCCCTTATGTCTCACCATTCATTACAATTCACTAAGCCACTCCCAAAGGTGCACACAAATCTGTCCAAGAATGCAAAGTGTTGAAAATAAAGGTTTCAATGTTTGACAGCACATTACCAGAAACTTCATATGAACATTGGCTAAAACACACAAGTGCTTACCCTTGTGTGTTGTTAGTTGGTATGCTTGCAGTAGAATGAGGGTGAGTGTGAGGGGTGGCTAGTGAGATGGGGAAGTGATAATGTAGATAGAGAGGGATGGGTGGAGGTGCAAGGTAAGTTGGTGTGAGTAAAGATGTGCAGGAGTAGGGTAGGGAAGGCAGAGTGATGGGGATGTGATGAGTGGCACAGCAGGATGAGATTGAATGCGGCTGTTCAGTAACGTTTCGTGATCTACTGAGATCATTGAAAGGCTTGCACCACTGCAGCCTGGGCCTCCTGACGATATCCCTGCTTGTGTCCTCCTGTGCAATGTGCAACCAGGCTGTCTTGGTCTCCTGGGGAGGTCTCTTCAACCCATTGGAAGGGAAGAGGACCTCCCTGTGTGTTGTGACTCCCTCATTGGAGAGCCTGGGTACAGATGTGCCGTGCTTGTCAGTGTTTGCAGCACCTCAATGCTGTAGAACACTGACAGCACAACTGACAGAGTCAATGTGGCCGTGGCCCCTTTAAGGAAACCGGCTGATGACGCATCATCAAATGACGTCATCAGACCCGCTTCCTTTTAATTGGCCGGGCTTAACAAGCCCTTTTAATGTAAAATCACTTGGAGAGTGCGGGCTGCAGTAGGCAGCGGGCTGGGACCGTGACACCGACCCCGGCATCTGGGACCCACCTCAGTCGGCAAAACACGGCCTACGTGTGCATCATTGACATCACAATTATCAGCATTTCTAAGGCAAAATAGTTAAAGGCCTGCTATTTATTTTTTGTTTCCTTCCACTTTTCTCCCTTCCTCTCCTGAAAACGCTGCCTCTTGATTGAGTTCGATGGGCACAGGCAGCCATACAGTACCGCACTCACTTAAGTGGCCAATCTCCATGTGTAAGGCTAGAAAGTAGGAAATTCAGCTGTGAATAGCATCACCACTGAGCCCAGTCCTGTTCTCACCTGACATCTGCACACATTTTTCTGTAGGTGCCACTGGATAACAAACAGGAGTGGAAACTCTGCCTCATTTTCCAAACCCCCAGCTCAGGAGTCTGAGGCAAACTATAGTACCCCAACTCCTTCCCCACCCCCCTCCCCCACCAAAGCCAGTTAACTAAACAAACTAGGGATCAAATCCAGGACCTTCCTGAAACAAGATCAGAAAATGCTGCAAACACTTAGCAGGTACTTTGCAGCTCTCTGACCTTATTATTTACTTTAACAACTTCAGACCATAACTATAGCTCCCATTTTCTCTCTGGCAGGAAGCGCTGACAATGTGAGGTGGTTATGCTAGAATTTCAGGGAATGGGAGCAAGGACTGGGTTGGTGCTTGGTGCTGTCAGAACACTGTGCTGGTCAGGCAGTTTGCACCCTTAGTGTTGACCTGCTTTTTTCTTCTACCAGGCTCCTGGGATGCTGGAACCTGTTCAGTTTTGCCAGTTTTTCATGTTTCCCTTTCCACCTACTGAACCCCCACCTCTTTAGCCATTCACAAACATCCTGTGTCTCAATATGTCCTTTATTTCTTTGATTTCTCTCATATGCCTCCTATTGTCTCTGGCTAACATCACTTCTGCCTTTAACCATCGCTTCTTCTCTATTTAAGCAATTTACTAGTCATTCTATTTCTTTTCCTGTGTGGGTGCTTTTGTTTCTTTCTTTTCCTTCCTTCTTGTTCTATTTCTTTTTAAATGCTGCTCCTCCATAATATCTTCTAGATTTGATGAAAAGTCCATACCTGAAACGTCTTGTTTGCTTTCTCCACAGATGTAGCCAGACCAGTTGAGTATTTCCAGCATTTTCTGTTTTTGTTTCAGATTTCCAGCACCTGCAGTATTTAGCCTTTTGTTCTAGGGTTTTCCTAGTCGGTTTGGCTTTGTATATACCCACTGAGCCATCAAGGGAGCTGATCAATTAGCATTTTCATGACGCTAAACTTGCGCTTCATTGTTTTCCACTGTCCGATTAGATTTTACTTCTGGTGGCATCTTTTAAAACCGCAGACATGCCAAAGTGCAATACACTGGAGGCCATGTGCATTGTGCCATGGAATGGTAAGAAGTGGTTTTGTATCCACACAAGGTGAGTTCCTGATCGCAGCAGTACTACTGTGGGAAGATGTGGGACTTCCCAGCAGGAAGGAAGAGAAAACTGGAAGGACGGAATCAGCCCCAGGCCACTCATGCATTGCTCCTAGTGGATGGTTTTGCTATAGCAACGGCAGAGGCCAAGGAGCCAAAGGTCTGCCTATTGTTTAGATCAGAAACAATAAGCAGAGCGGGGGCATTCAAAAGGGAGAAAACACACTCACTCTCAAAAATAAATAAAAAGCATTACAGTGCTGTGAAAAAGGAAGGCATAGCAACTGATTGCTGGCATTGACACAGGCTTCTCTTTCAGGGCACACAGTCTGATATCATATGGATAAGTCTTCACAGAATTAAGCAAATACTCCATGCAACACATGACTCAATTATGTTTGGGCTGTCTGTGGAAAGCAACCAAACCAGGGCTGAATAATGGAGGTATAAGCATAGATAAATATTCAGAAGTTTTCCACAACTATTTTTGGGGTACTAGGAGAAATTCATTGTACACGGTCTGTGGAAGGAGGGGCCTTAATGGGCTCAGTCGCCTTTTCCTCATTCCATGATTTCTTATGTTTTTTAAAATTATATTTCTCCTCAATTTTTTTCCCGTTCTCTCCTGAAGGCACTTAAATGCTGGGGCATAGTTGCACATATGACCTCCAATACCTTGCCCAAGTGACTGTTTATTATGTATAGGCCTAAAGGATGAATGTCAGTTATTTATTTAACCATGTGAATGTGGTCTCACCAGACACCCATAAATACACACTTTCTAACAGGGGTCACTGGATGACAATAAGGAGCAGGAACCCTAGCAGATTTTTTTCTCCTCCTCTTAGCCCAGGAAGTGCTGAGACTAATTGCAGCACTCTGCCTTCACCCTGGTTTAGATTAGCTAACCAAGCATAAGCCTGATCAAAGGTTGGTCTGCATGACTCAGTTCCACAAGAAGCATCACTTTATCAGCAAAGCCCTCTGGAGTACAGTCATTTACTAAAGAAATGTATAATACTATCAAAAAATACAGATGCCCGACAGCATAGATTCTTCGGGAGTCAAAACGCCCGGAGATTGAGAGATTGTGGGTTTTAACTAGAACCCAAATCAAGAACTCTGTAAATGTTTACATTGGATTGCATCGGTAACTTAACAGGTACTAATTCACAGAAAATGCTGGAAATACTCAGCAGGTCAGGCAGCATCTGTAGAGAGAGAAACTCTCCTAACTCCCTCTGGACCATGACCCCACGACCGAACATCAAGCCATCGTTTCCAAGACCGTCACTGACCTCATCTCCCTCTGGAGATCTTCCCTCCACGGCCGCCAACCTCATAGTTCCCCAACCCCACACAGCCCGCTTCTACCTCCTTCCCAAGATCCACAAACAGGACTGCCAGGGTAGACCCATCGTTTCAGCCTGTTCTTGCCCCACAGAACTTATCTCTCCCTATCTTGACTCTATTTTTTCTCCCCTTGTCCAGTCTCTTCCCACGTACATCCACGACTCTTCCGACGCCCTCCGCCACTTTAACAGTTTCCTGGCCCCAACCGTCTTCTTTTCACTATGGACGTCCAATCCCTCTACACCTCCATCCCCCACCAGGATGGCCTGAGGGCACTCTGCTTCTTCCTTGAACAGAGGCCCAACCAGTCCCCTTCCACCACCACCCTCCTCCACCTGGCTGAACTTGTTCTCACATTGAATAACTTCTTCTTTGACTCCACTCACTTCCTCCAAATTAAAGGTGTTGCTATGGGAACCCGCATGGGTCCTAGCTATGCCTGCCTTTTCGTGGGATATATGGGACATTCTTTGTTCCAGTCCTACTCAGGTCCTCTCCCTCACCACTTTTTCCGGTACATTGATGAGGGTATTGGTGCCGTTTCTGCTCTCGCCCTGAACTAGAAAATTTCATTCACTTTGCTTCCAATTTCCACCCTTCCCTCCCCTTCCTCGACTTCTCTGTCTCCATCTCTGGGGATAGGCTATTAACAAACATTCCATATAAGCCCACTGACTCCCACAGCTACTTGGACTACACTTTCTTCCACCCCGCTTCCTGTAAGGACTCTATTCCATTCTCCCAGTTTCTCCGTCTCTGCTCTGACGATGCCACCTTCTATACTAGTGCTTCCGATAGGTCTTCCTTTTTCCACAACCGAGGATTCCCCTCTACCATGGTTGACACGGCCCTCGAGTGTGTCCGTTCTATTTGCCGCACTTTTGCTCTCATCCCTTCCCCTCCCTCCCAGAACCATGATAGGGTTCCTCTTGTCCTCACCTTTCAACCACATTCAACGGATCATCCTCCGCCATTTCCACCACCTCCAGCATGATCCCACCACCAAACATATCTTCCCCTCACCTCCCCTTTCAGCATTCCGAAGGGACCGCTCCCTCCGCGACACCCTGGTCCACTCGTCTATCACCCCTAACACCCCTTCCCATGACACCTTCCCGTGCAAGCGCAGGAGATGCAAGACCTGCCCTTTTAACTCCTCCCTTCCCACTGTCCAAGGCCCCAAACACTCCTTCCAGGTGAAACAGTGATTTACTTGTACTTCTTGCAATTTAGTATACTGTATTCGCTGCTCACGATGTGGTCTCCTCTACATTGGGGAGACCAAACGCAGATTGGGTGACCGCTTTGCGGAACACCTCCGTTCAGTCCGTAAGGTTGACCCCAAGCTTCCAGTCGCCTATCACTTTAATTCTCTGCTCCACTCCCACTCTGACCTCTCCGTCCTTGGCCTCTTACACTGTACCAATGAAGCTCAACGTAAGCTCGAGGAACAGCAGCTGATCTTTTGATTAGGCACTTTACAGCCTTCTGGACTCAACATCGAGTTCAACAATTTCAGACCATAACCTCTGCCCCTATCATTTTTTTTCTCTCTCTCTCACATGGCCGCTGTTGATGATTCTGCCATGACTCTTCATCTAAGGTCATCTTTTATTTCTTAACTTGTCCCATTACCATCTCCTTTTGCCTCGCACCATCATCCCTTTTGTCTCTTAATCTCTCCTGCCTTCCATCCTATCACAGACCTTCGCTTTTGTTCTTTCCTCCCCTCCCCCCTTTCCCTGCCCCTACACTTGCTCAAAAACCTGTTACATCTCCAATTTTTTCCAGTTCTGATGAAGGGTCATCAACCTGAAACATTAACTCTGTTTCTCTCTCTACAGATACTGCCCAACCTGCTGAGTATTTCCAGTATTTTCTGTTTTTATTTTCAGATTTCCAGCATCCGCAGTATTTTGCTTTTGTAGGTAATAATTCACATTTGTTCTGAATCTTTAGCTATCCCAAATTAAAACATACAATGAGAGACAGTGAACTGTCTCATATCAAACAATATCAATATTGCAGTACACACATGCATGGTCTGCCTGAATGGAATTAGTTCAGTTCTGTGGCAACGAACCCACTGAATCCTAATTTGGCTGGTTAGTTATTTTTGAGTCACATTCTACACTACATTAATTTGGAGAGTGGGCATGTGGGACAGTAGCAACCTTTTTTTTACTCTATATTAAATAAATGAATAGCATGGAGGCGTTTGGATACATCCAAGGTTAATTATGAAGAACTGTTAATATCATCCATCCAAATAGGCCTGAAGCATCAGTCAGGATTAAGCGTAGAGTGCCAGGTTGAGAAACTTGAAATACCTGTTGCAACAAGGCTGGAGATTGGAGCCAGGGAATCTGAAGTAGGCATGGAGGTAAAACTGCAAAATGCATTAAAATGGTTATTCAAGGATGGTCAGGGAAACAGTGAAGGGACGAGGCTTGCTCAAGTACATAGTAAGTAAGGATTGAGTAAAAGCCATCAATCCTGCTCATTCCATAGACCATGTGCAATCTACTCTAACCTAGGGGATGGTTAGAATCAATAGTCCCTGATCAACAAAGGTAATGTGTGTCTTTCAAAACAGAATATATTTGATTCTTTTTTCCAGTGATATATTTAGCCCAGATCTAAGAGCCCAGTGTTCTCGATTATAATCTCATTAATTGGAATGTACCAGAGAATCACCAAGAATAGAGTCCTTTGATGCATCAGCTGCACAAATGTATTTCAACAAAGCCTGTAGCTCATCTATCATCAGTGGAAACTGCTGAAAAATTTCAGCCAGCCTCCTGAGAATTAGGGTCAAATCAGAAGCTCCAATGAATTATACACCGTGCATTAAAAAGTCCTTTTTAATCCCTTCTTTTAAAGCGTGGTTGATTTTACAAAGTTGGTCTGAATATTTGCGTTTCTATTAACTAATTGACGACCATGTCGCTATTAAAAATTCAAGGTTTATTTACAAAACCACCACACGGTAAATGTACTCTTCCCAATTTGTAGTGCAATAAAAATTTATATTTAATATTAATATTGTACAATATGAAAAGGGCGTAACCTGAATCCCAAAGACATGCATATTCCCAGTCTAACCTATTTTGCAATCTGCCAAAAACAATCAGGAATTTGTCCCTTGCCACGGTACCAAATCTCAACCTACTGCTGACTGCTGATTGAGCAAACAACTACAAGCTAGAAGTCTGTATATGGTTGGCAGAATGCCCTCAATCTGTTATCCTCAACATAAACAGATCCTGAAACTCTCACTCAACAAGGCTGAAGTAGGCACAAAGCAGTGTGACTCAATGCTAGCGTATGCAAGCACAACAGTCATTTCAGCTCTTGGAAGAAGGTATAATGTCTCTCGTCCGCTCCTTCTCTTCGCAAAGATATAAAAATACACTGCATGGTGATTCTCTCTATCCTACTGCAGCTAACTTCAACTGTTTTAAATTATGAACCATTTTTGCAGTAGGGCCTTTTTGAATTAATCAACACAAGTACAAGGCCAAGGCTCATGATAGAGAACACCACTAAGTTTGAAAAGAGTGGGCTAGAACATTAGATAAATAGTGGTGGTTAGGTTACATTAAACTTGAGTTTTAAAAACCTGCAGATTTAGGAAGAAGGAAAGCCTGAGGGAAATAAAGAGCTCCATAGTTTTCAGAAGCTGGGAAAGATCGAGTTAGAGTACGAGACAGTCCAACAAGTCTTAATTTCAATACAAATGATAAATAAGTTTCAAATATAAAGTCCTGAAGCTACTGTTTCAGCTAATCATGACTGCAAGAAACACAGGGGTTGAAATGTTCTCTTTTCCTTGATGCTGCCAGTATTCTTGGTGGAAAGTTGGCTGTATTACTCTGCCTTGGCACAAAGTAGTGATTTTCTTCCCCTCTAGTTTGGGCACAAAGAACGTCAGTGGTATTCTGTGAAGATCATTCAGCACGCAGATGTAAAGCTTTAAGGGAAATGGATACAGTATGGCTTGCAGGTCTAATGTTTCAGGCTTATTTGTGACAAAGAAAAATTTACATAATGGCTGATTCTGTGGCTCTCAAAATACTGCTTCCCCGCAAAGGAACAAAACTTGAGTCCCAGCTGGTATTTCAGTAAAATGGATTACTTGGCTGAAGCAGCGAGTTTGGATACTGACCGAGTATAGAGCCATCGAGAGTGCAAGCTGAGGAATTACCTGTACAGAATATCAGGCACTATCAGGGCTGGAGAGCAGTGAGCTAGCAAGCAGTGTTCTCCTGTAAGTAAAGAGTTCGATTGAAATGAAGCCCAAGACTTACCCTTAATCAATCCATGAAATAGTACTAATATTTTTTTAGTTGTGTTGCAATGATGGGATCAGCGTTTGAGAGCAGGAAGGAGACCAATTCCAGGGAGTCAGCTGGAGATGGACACACTGCGTGCATTATCCAGCCAGTATTTTCAAACCAATAAGGTGATCTTCTGCAGACTGCGAGATTCTGACATTTCTACCCTCAAGGAGTGCAAATGCTCAACAATTTACCTTCCTCTTCAATATTCCTCCCACCCTTTATGGCACAAACTCTTGCTGGGCACTGAGGCACTGACAGCCCTTCCAGTAACCCTTTCAAGTGGCCATTCATCATGAGTGAGACAACATTGGCAGGCTAGTCAACAGTGGGGGCATCACACCTGAGCTCAATCCTGTTCTACTCAAGACATACATACATGCGCACTTTTCAGCAAGGGTTGTTGGCGTATGATCAGGACTGAGAGCCTTAGAAGACTGTTCACCTCACTAGTGCTGAGGCCAATAGTAGCTCTATTGCCAAAACATTTTTTAGTTGGGAAAGGGAGAGTAGTTTAGATTGATAACACTTTCCTTCCCCCACTAAATATTGGTCTCCTTTCAAACATTCCACCTCTCCCCTCCCTACCATTAAGATCAATCACTTTAATGATGCCTACAGGAAAGATAAAAGAAAGCTGACCATCACAACACAGGTCTAGCACCACAGAGGTAATCACCGATGAAAAGAACAGATCCATTCTATTTGCTTACCATGGAGGATGTGGGCAGGGATCAGTTCGGATCGCAACGGCCTGAAGAAGAGTTACCTTGTGAAAAACAAGCAATTGACTAAAGTTTGCCTTCAAAAGAAATACCTCTCATCGCCTGTTCACACAACTGAACCATGAGCAGGTTTGAAGTGAATTTCACCAAACATTTAAAGAAAGTAAGACCATCATCAATTTTTATTATCTTTAAATTTTTAACACGTGAATGATAGATCATAACAGATTGTTGCCTATGGAGCTGGAAGGTGATCAGGTATTTCTCTCAGTGCTCTGTACATGTTTAAAATATTTTTGTATTTTTCCCCCTCTTCAGAGTTCTCCTATATTTCCCCCTCATCTGAAGATACTGACCCATATGGGGCTGCAGTTCCACAGTGCCGGGCACTCTCCACTACCTCATCCAAGTGTCCATCTTCATGTGAAAAATTATACAGTTGGTGCTTACCAGGGGGATCGACGGTGGGAAGGGAGGGAGAAATCCAGCCAAGCTGATCCTATCCTCATCTACTGCCCACATATTTGCCTTTTGCAGTGTGTCACTGCATAGGGAGCACGGGCCAGAACCCTGGCAGCCAGGGGCCAACCCTCCTTAGCCTGGAGAAGGTCTAGCCAATTGGAGCACCACAACCATTGCCCAACTGAGATCAACTAACTCAGCAGAGACTGGACTTTACATACGATCATAAGGAGCAGGAAAAGACCAGCTGGCCCAGCAAGCCTGCCCCACACTTATGACACATTCTACCCAAATCCCACCCACCCCCCTCTCTTGGGAGAGGCAACATGCTCAATACAAAACTATTTATCCACCAAATCACTGGGGAAGCTGTTTTGCATCCTTTATGGTAAAGGAAACAGGGAGAATAGGATCATTTTGATTTATCTGCAATACAGCAGCTGAGAAACAGAAGGGAGCCAACAGCAGCCTTGAGTCAAGACCTTGCAATACTTGAAAAATGTAGCATTGCCTTTTGAAAGCATATCGTCTGCTTGTGATCACTGTGGGCTGTCCAAGAAAACCAGCTAGTCCACACAAAAGTCAAAACCCTCCCCCGCAGATTTGTTTTTGACTGGGACGAAGCCCCATTCCCACCCCTCCAAATTATGTTATTGCGCCCCTGATGATATTTCAGTTGTGCAATGGTATTGTAAATCTGGTCTACTAATGGAAAAAAATATTGCGCCTTTTAAATGGGAACTGCAAGTCAACCTACAATTTGGACAACTGGTCTACAGCCTTTTGAAAGACTGATTCTGTACACCCATGAAACAAGCTGTGTTTCAAACATTGTTTGGGGGTGGGGAAGGTTGGCACTGTAATGCTGTTGGCTCAGCACTTTTTGGCCCCTCTCCAGATACACGCAGCAATATATGTTTCATACAAAAAAGATGAATTATATTTTTAGTGACGTATGACCTTGGCTTTTGAAATCTTGGAATTTATAAACTGTCTAATCCAGATGCAGTGCATCTCCCCATATAAAGCCACTGTCTCATGTACACCAGTAAATCATTTCCTTGGAGTTTTGAGAGAATTCATTTCTTTTGTGTTAGTTGGTGAGCCCATCGTGTACATCCCGTCAGCACATTCCTAATGTAGACACTGGTTACAACAGATATCTGATATTGGGCCGTATATTCCAATCCCTACAGGTGTGTACGTGCTGTGTACACACCTGTAGGGACATCGGAAATGCTGGTTTCAGGCATGCGAAAACCAGCATTTCCGATCGGTCATGAATGCTCTTGACAGATCGGACACCTGCCCTGGAGAAGGGCCTCTGCGGGCAGATAGTTCCGCTTTCTGGAGAACCTCCGCCCGCAGAAAACCCTTAGAAATCTTACGCCTGGTAAAAGCAGGCGTATGGCCTGCTTTTACCAGCATAAGAGTTGAAAAAAAGTTTTTAAAAATTTCACTCATTTATCATTTAAAAAAAGTAAGTTTATTTTTAGCCCCCAAAAAATTTTTCAGCCATATTGTTAAGCTAGGACAGGATGAACAAAATGCTTGTCTTGTCTTTGACAGTTTATTTTAATATTTAATAAGGTAGCAAAACTGACACAGGAAACTAGAGACCAGTGAGTTTGACATCCATTTTGGGGAAAGTTATGGAAACCCTTATTAAAGCAAAGATCATGGAGCATCTGGATAGAAATAAAATCATAAAAGCTAGCCAATATGGGTATGATGGGGAGGTCTTGCCAATCTAACTAACAGATTTTCCTTGAGGGTGTGACAAAGGAGCTTGATCGGGGTAAAGCAGTGGATGTGGTGTACATGGATTTCAGTAAGACCTTTGAAACAGTTCCTCTGGAAAGGCTGCTACTGAAAATAAAGAAAGCGGGAATCAGTGGAAATATTTTACAATGAATATGCAATTGGTTGACCGACAGAACACAGAGGGTGGTGGTACAGAGCTTGTCATTAACCTGGGAGAATGTTACCAATGGGGTCCCAGAGAGGTCTGTTTTGGGAGCTTTTTGTTTAATATCTTCATAAATGACCTGGAGCTAGAAGTCACACGTACAATGGCTAAATTTGCAAATGACACAAAGCTAATGAATGTGTTGGACTATAAAGCTGAACAGGCTATGCTGCTGGTGGATTTGAATATACTTGGGAATTGGGCAGACATGTGACAGATTAAATTTAATGTAGAGAAATGAAAGGTGTTTCACATGGGGACAAAAATCCAGGAAAGGACTATTACTTAAATGGAAAGAAAATAATGTGCATGAAAATGAGAGGTCCTGATTGACAATAAATTGAAACTATCACCATAATGCTTGGCGGCAGTGAGTAAAGAAAATCAAATGTTTGGATATATTAAAGGTCAATATTGAGCTAGTATAGTGAGCTAATCCTACCACTTTATAAATCATTGGTGCGACCTCACTTAGAATATTGGCCCTGAATTTCCGATCTGAGGCTTCCCGCGGGCGGATGCCTCCGATCAGAAAAAATTCTACGAACCTACCTGCTTGTTCCATAGATACCGAGGCTTCCGATCCTGGGCCTCTCCTCTTCGAAATACGCAGAGGCCCACGTATCCCAGGAGCGCATGCGGTTTGCAAAAGCCCCTGGGATCACGTAAGCCAGCTCAACCAATGGAAGAAGGGAATCCCCCTTCTTACTTTTGACAGTCCGTACGCACGGAACTGTCAAAAGTATGAATGGGGATAACTGCAAAAATGCACCAACACACTGAAATAAAGAAAGAAAAACCATTACATATATAAAATTAATTAAAATGGTATTTAACTAAATATGTTAAACAAAAATTAAATTTTTTGAAATTTTTTTTTATGACCCAACGGGGCTTAATATAACTGTACCTTATTGGACAGGATTTTTAATTTATAAGTGAGTGATAAAATCTTATTTTTCTATTTTTTTTAAAACTCTTATGCTGATAAAAGCAGGCCTTACACCTGCTTTTACCAGGTGTAAGAATTCTATGGCCTTTCAGCAGACAGAAGTTGAGCAAATAGTGCAACTCTCCACCTGCAGAGGCACTTTTGGGCATGCAGATGATCTGTCAAGAGTTCCGGGTTTCAGCGCATGCACTTGCGCGGCCCCTACAGGCGCGCGCACACTCGTGGGGGGTGGAAATTCAGGGCCAGTGTGTACAGTACCAAAAGGATATTGCAGCTATTGAAAGGGTACAGAAGAGAGCAACCAGAATGATTGAGGGGATGGAGTGATTAGATTATGAGGAGCGGTTATCTAGATTGGGCATGTTCTCACTGGAAAAGAGAAGGTTAAGAGGTGAAATGATTGCAGTTTTTAGGATTATAAAGGGACTAGATAATGTAGACCATGACAAGTTGTTTCACCTTGTCCAAATAAGTAGAACCAGAGGACACGGCCTGCGCTTGAAGGGGGTAAATTCAGAACTAATCAGTGAGCGAATAATCAATCTATCAAACAGGCTCCCCAGGGAGACAGTGGAAACAGATATTACTGAGTCATTCAAATGTAAGATTTCTTTCAGCAAATAGTATTTTGGGATACAGTATGTGAGTAATTTGGGACATAACATATGTTAAGTGTAGCATGCTTGGATGGAATAAGTGACTTTGGACCTATGGTTCCAAAAGCTTTCCACCACTGGGGGTTTTCTTTGCCTCATATTTGGGTCTGTTGTAGACTAATTGATAGAGATTGATTGCTGTGATTAGTCAACAACTCCATTATCGTTGTATTATGCAATTACCAGGATAGTAGAAGACGAACTAGACAGACTTTGGTCTTTTTTCGTCTAGAAATTCCTATGTTCCTGTCACTTTAAAGCTATTGCATTATTAAAGTTTGAGGCAAGAAACTTCTGTTAATAAATACTCATTAAATCCTAACTGCTTGGGGGCTTCCTGCTGTCTCATTTAGTAAATAGACCACCAGTGTGGAACTGAGTGCTGCTGACCAGGAAGGTTCCAGGTTCCTCCCCAGTTCTGTGTTGAGTTAGCTGCTCTCTACCAGGATGGCATTATGGGTACACCTATAGAACCATAGCTCGGCAGAGGTCAATGTCCTCAGAAGAGAAGCGGGAGGGAAAATATTTGTTGACTGATCAGCGCAGCATTGTAACAGCAATAGGGCAAGATGATATAGTACACTGGAGCAGCAGCGCAACTGTGGAGGGACATAGAAGTGAATTTGAGCATGCTGCTGCATTACTGATCTTTGACGCATATCAAAGGTGAGATAATTGGAAATGGGGTAATTCCCAAAGCTGATATCACATGTCTCCTAATGGCCAGTTCAGAGAAGCATTGGTGGAGGCCTCAGCCATGGGAGAAAAAAAATGGCAATTTGTTTAAGATTATAACTGTGGCAACAATAGGATCAAAGCAACTAAGGTTTTACAGTGTTTGAATAGTTACAGGATATTTGCATCAATGAAGGTGTTGTTACCTCTGCCATTTGACTCAGAAGATATTCGACTGTGTATGTATACAGAGGATATCCACTACAATTGATATCCACTACAATTGTTAAAATCTTCAGCAGTTTGAATTATTTTTTTAAAGTCCAAACATTTTCTCCCCTCCCCTCTTAGCTGGTTCATGCTCAGGCACAGTTCTACATGTGCTGGCAGCTCTCCCAAGTGGCAAATCTTCATCTGTGAGCCTAGACAGTGAGGGATTTTTGATTGAGGAGGGCATTAGAGCGGAGCCCAATTCTGTTGCCAGCTGGTGTCCACATGCACTTTCCAGAAAGGGTAACTCCACTGCGATCAGGAGCAGAAACCTTAGATGATTTTTATTTTCTCCTCCCTATCCTGGGGCCATTGAGGGTAACTGTTGCACCCCTACTGCTACCCTGCATGGGATTAGCCAAATCAGCGTACAGCAGGGCTGAATTTTGGACCTTTCTAGTTTGTATTCAGATTAGGATAGTGCATTTCAAAACTGAGCCACTTGAGTCTGCAGCAGAGTCTTTGAAGCAGGCTTCTTCTGGCCATTCCAGGTACTGAGACTATCTGAAAACTCAATTGACCTTTGTAATGAAGAAACTGCTGCTGAATCAGTTAAGATTATGTTTGTTTGAAGAACCACAGAGGTCTTTATCCATCTGTTATCACCACCTTTGCTGAAATCACAAATACTGCTGTATAAACACTCTGGGCCTCATGTGTAGCAGTACTTACCAAACACTTATTTTCATGCCTACTAGGACCTTTAGATTTCACACAGTGCCCAACTATTGCAGTCTGTTTGCCCAAGGGTTTTGCCATACCTTCTGACCCATCAATACTGACTGTGAAACCAAAACTTGTCAGGCGCACAGGTTATCCTGAAGGTCAAGTGCAGTTATCATTTGTGAAATGGATATGAGTTTGAGGTGTTTTATTAAAACATAGATACAATCATAATTGTATTATTTGGAACTAACCACAAAATTAAAATTATGTTGATCTTGTAACATTAACGGGTCTTACAGGGCACCATGAGATTTATAAACAGAGGGGTACACAGCAAGGAGGTCAAGATAGCATGATGTTGCTGATTTTTTAAAATCTACTAATAAAGACTAAGTTAGACATTTAGCAGTGTGATGACATTGTCTATGAGAGCACAAACACTACTTTATGTAGGATACAGGGTCAAGTCACTGCCTCCTGTCCCACCCCGGAAATAAATATTTTTTCCAATTTGTTCTTGGACGTGGACAACACTGGCAGCAATTTATTACCCATCCCTAGTTGCCCTGAGGTGGTGTTATTGGGCCTTCTCCCTGAACTGCTGCAGTTCTTTTGATGACGGTGCTCCCATAATTGTGTTCGGTAAGGAATTTCAGGATACTGATCTAGCAATGTTGAAGAATATGTTCAAGTCATTATGGTCGTCGTCGTACGTGTCTTCACACTGTTCCCTTTGGGGAACTGTATGAAGTGGTGGAAGGATTTCTGGCCACGATTAACGCTCCTTCCGTGACCGTAACCATCTTCGTACCAGCCATTAGGGTGGTTAGTCCTATGGCGGGAGGGTTTTACGGGCTCCCACAACCCATACGAGGGGGGGGGGGCCACCCACACCCGCGGACGCAAGTATCCCGTTGGATGTCAACCCAGAATTTTGGAGCCGGAGCTCCGACTCCACTTGCCGGGACTGTCTGGAGCGGGGTTCGAAACCCTACGCCTTCTGGCCCAGCGGCGGGGATGCTACCGCCACGCCAAAGGCCCACTCCAGTCATTATGGTATATGACTTGGAGTGGAATTTGAAGGTGATGGTGTTCCCATGACTTTACTGCTCTTGTCCTTCTCAATGGCAGAGGTCATGGGGCTGGAAGATGCTGTGGAAGTAACCATGGTGAGTTGCTACAGTGCATCCTGTAGATCGTAAGCCCTGCAGGCATAATGTGCCAGTGGTGGAGGGAACGGTTACTGAGTTCAGTGGTAGGGACGCAGATCAAGTAGTGCTGTGTCCCATTGTTGAGTTTCTTAGCATTGCTGCAACTGCACCCATCCAGGCGAGTAGTGAGCATTCGACCACACTACTGACTTGAACTTTGTAGATGGTGGAGAAACGTTGAAGAATCAGGAAGTCACCCTGTGCAGAGTATCCAGCCTCTGCCCTGCTCATGTAGCCATGCTGTTGATATGGCTGGTCCAGTTAAGCTTCTGGTTAATGGTGACCCCCAACAATAACAACTTCCATTTATACAACATCTTTAACATGGAAGTATGTCCCAAGGTGCTTCACCAAGGCGTAAGGAAAACAAATGCTGAGCCAAGGGGTGACCAAAAACTTAGTCAAAGAGGTGGGTTTTAAGGAGGTCCTTAAAGAAGGAGAGGGAGATGGAGGTGGAAGGAATTAGGGAAGGAATTCCATAGTGTGGAACCTAAGTAGCTGAAAGCACAGTTGCCAAAAGCATAGTTACAAATGGTGAGGCAAGGGGGGAATGTACAAGAGGCCAGAGTCAGAGAACAGAGAGGTCAGAGGAAGGGGCCATGTAGGGCTAGGGTAGTTTACATTGATAGTGATGGATGAGGCACAGGAGGAATTTAAGCACAAGGATGAAAATTTTGAATTTGAGGCATGGGAACGGGGGAACTAGGAGCTCATGTAAAGAAAGAACATGCCTTTCACATCCTCAAGATGTCGAAAAGCACTTTACAGCCAATGAAGTATTTTTGAATTGAAGTCACTGTTGTAATGTAGGAAACACAGTAGCCAATTTGTACACAGCAAGGTCCCACAAACAGCAATGAAATAATAACTAGATACTCTGTTCAAGTGATGTTGGTTGAGCGTTAAACTTTGGCCAGGACACAGGGAGAACTCCCCTGCTCTTCTTCGAATAGTTCCATGGTATCTTTTACAACTGCCTGAGGGGCCTTGGTTTAATGATAAAAGAAATGTTGTAGTGGTAGGGGATAGTATCGTTAGGAGGATAGATAGAGTTCTTTGCAGCCGAGAGCGAGAGTCCCGAAGGCTGTGTTGCCTGCCCGGTGCCAGGGTTAAGGACATCTCCTCTGAGCTGGAGAGAAACTTGGAGTGGGAGGGGGAGGATCCACTTGTTGTGGTCCATGTTGGTACCAACGACATAGATAGGACAAGGAAGGAGGTTCTGCTGAGGGAATTTGAGCAGCTAGGGGCCAAATTTAAAAGCAGAACCACAAGGGTAATAATCTCTGGATTACTACCTGAGCCACGTGCAAATTTGGCTAGGGTAAATAAAATTAGAGAGTTAAATGCGTGGCTCAAAGACTGGTGTGGGAGAAATGGGTTTTGCTTCCTGGGACACTGGCATCAGTACTGGGACAGGAGAGAGCTGTTCCGTTGGGACGGACTTCACTTGGCCAGTGCTGGGACTAGAGTCTTGGCGAATCGAATAACTAGGGCTGTAGAGAGGGCTTTAAACTAATTAGTGGGGGAGAGGTTTTAAGAGAGCGAAAAATAAAAATGACAGCGGAGAAGGCAATAGAGCAAGGTAGCAGTGGGGGAATTAAAAACCAGAGCGTGTCAGGAAGGGACAGAATGTATAATAATAAAGGTAAAGTAGTAAAAGGGGGTAAAAGCAGGAATAAATTGTCAGAAAGCATATTTGAAAGTTCTTTATCTGAATGCACGCAGCATTCGTAACAAAATTGACGAGTTGACGGTACAAATAACTACACATGGGTATGATCTGGTGGCCATTACGGAAACATGGCTGCAAGATAATCATGACTTGGAACTAAACATACAAGGGTATTTGACAATTAGGAAGGACAGACAGGAAGGAAAGGGAGGTGGGGTTGCTATGTTAATCAAGGATGGAATCACTGCAATAGTCAGAAATGATATTGGGTTAAAGGATCAGGATAGTGAAATAGTTTGGGTGGAGATAAGGAATAATAAGGGGAAAAAGTCACTAGTGGGCATAGTCTATAGGCCTCCTAACAGTTGCAACTCTGTTGGTCGGAGTATAAATCAGGAAATAGTTGGGGCTTGTAATAAGGGAACAGCTATAATCATGGGGGATTTTAACTTTCATATTGACTGGACTAATCAAATTGGGCATGGCAGCCTTGAGGAAGAGTTCATAGAGTGTATTAAGGACGGGTTCCTTGAGCAGTATGTAACTGAACCAACCAGGGGGCAGGCAATCTTGGATCTGGTCCTGTGTAATGAGACAGGATTAATAAAAAATGTCCTAGTAAAGGATGCCCTTGGAATGAGTGACCATAATATGGTTGAATTCCAAATTCAGTTTGAGGATGAGAGAGTTGGATCTCAAACCAGCATACTGAGCTTAAATAAAGGAGACTATGAAGGTATGAGAGTAGAATTGACTAACGTGGACTGGGAAAACAGATTAAAGTGTAAGACGGTACAAGAGCAGTGGTCTACATTCAAGGAGATATTTCACATCTTTCAAGATAAATATATTCCACTGAGGAAAAAGGGGAATAAAAGAAAAGACAGCCATCCGTGGCTTAGTAAAGTAATAAAGGATAGTATCCGACTGAAAACAAGGGCATATAAAGTAGCCAAATCTAGTGGGAGGATAGAAGATTGGGAAGCATTTAAAAGCCAGCAAACAATAACTAAAAGATTAATTAAGAAAGGGAAGATAGATTATGAAAGTAAACTGGCAAAAAACATAAAAACAGATAGCAAGAGTTTCTACAGCTATATAAAAAGAAAAAGGGTGGTTAAAGTGAACGTTGGTCCCTTAGAGGATGGGACCGGGAAACGAGTGGTGGGGAACATGGAGATGGCAAAGACGCTGAACAAATATTTTGTATCAGTCTTTACAGTAGAGGACACTAAAAATATCCCAACACTGGACAAACAGGGGGCAATGGGGTGGGGGGGCGGAGCTAAACATGATTAAAATCACTAAGGAGATGGTACTCAGTAAAATAATGGGACTTAAGGCGGATAAATCCCCCAGACCTGATGGCCTACATCCTAGGGTCTTGAGAGAAGTGGCGGTAGGGATTGTGGATGCATTGGTGATTATTTTCCAGAACTCCCTGGACTCAGGAAAGGTCCCGGCAGATTGGAAAACTGCTAATGTAACACCCTTATTTAAGAAGGGAAGTAGACAAAAAGCTGGAAACTATAGACCAGTTAGCCTAACATCTGTGGTTGGCAAAATGTTGGAGTCCATTATTAAGGAAACAGTAACAGAGCATTTGGATAAACATAATTTAATAGGACAGAGTCAGCATGGTTTTATGAAGGGGAAGTCATGTTTGACAAATTTGCTCGAATTCTTTGAGGATGTAACATACAGGGTGGATAAAGGGGAACCAGTGGATGTAGTGTATTTGGACTTCCAAAAGGCATTTGACAAGGTTCCACACAAAAGATTACTGATCAAGATAAGAAATCACGGGATTGGAGGTAATATACTGGCATGGGTGGAAGATTGGCTATCTAACAGAAAACAAAGAGTTGGGATAAATGGTTCATTCTCGGGCTGGCAATCAGTAACTAGTGGTGTTCCGCAGGGGTCAGTGCTGGGACACCAACTCTTTACAATCTATATTAATGATTTGGAGGAAGGGACCGAGTGCAACATATCCAAGTTTGCCAACGATACAAAGATGGGAGGGAAAGCAGTGAGTGAGGAGGACATAAAAAACCTGCAAAAGGACATAGACAGGCTAAGTGAGTGGGCAGAGATTTGGCAGATGCAATATAATGTTGGAAAGTGTGAGGTTATGCACTTTGGCAGAAAAAATCAAAGAGCAAGTTATTATCTAAATGGAGAGAAACTGCAAAGTGCTACAGTACAAAGGGATCTGGGGGTCCTGGTGCATGAAACACAAAAAGTTAGTATGCAGGTGCAGCAGGTGATCAGGAAGGCCAATGGAATCTGGCTTTTATTGCGAGGGGGATGGAGTATAAAAACAGGGAAGTCTTGCTGCAGTTATACAGGGTATTGGTGAGGCCACACCTGGAATACTGCGTGCAGTTTTGGTTTCCATATTTAAGAAAAGATATACTTGCTCTCGAGGCGGTTCAGAGAAGGTTCACTCGGTTGATTCCGGAGATGAGGGGGTTGACGTATGAGGAAAGGTTGAGTAGGTTGGGACTCTACTCATTGGAGTTCAGAAGAATGAGAGGCGATCTTATCGAAACATATAAGATTGTGAGGGGGCTTGATCGGGTGGATGCGGTGAGGACATTTCCACTGATGGGTGAGACTAGAACTAGGGGGCATAATCTAAGAATAAGGGGCTGCCCTTTCAAAACTGAGATGAGGAGAAACTTTTTCACTCAGAGGGTAGTAAATCTATGGAATTTGCTACCCCAGAGAGCTGCGGAAGCTGCAACATTAAATAAATTTAAAATGGAGATAGACAGTTTCCTAGCAGATAAGGGAATTAGGGGTTACGGGGAGAGGGCAGGGAAGTGGACGTGAGTCTAGATTCGGATCAGCCATGATCCTATTGAATGGCGGAGCAGGCCCGAGGGGCCGTATGGCCTACTCCTGCTCCTACTTCTTATGTTCTTATGTTCATCTGAAAGAAGGTACTTCCAACAGTGATTGCTGATAGACAGTAGAGCACATGGTCTCCTATGTTGCATAAAGTCCCAGAATGTTCACTTTTCCCCAACTAAAGGCTCTTTATTTTTCGTGTTGTACCTCTCGCTGCCAAAAGCTTAGGACAAAGTCTGCAGTAGTAGTATGTTAATTTAATCAGACATTAGCGTATCAAACATTCAGTTACTTAACAGAACACCTTGGTTCCCACAAATCATCACGAATACAGCTTATAATGGAAAATGGAAATTTGCTTGTGCAATGATATTGCGACAGTTGGTCATATCTCTGGTGAAGTCCTGTATAGTCTGAAGTATCTCCAGCACTAGATTGACATTGGGTTAAAACCTAGTTCTATTCTGTTTCATGTTGTAGTGTGTTTGGATTGTTATGGGATCAATTGTTACATTCTCATTTTATGCAAACCAGTTATAAACTGCACATAGTTATACTTTCATTTATTCTCAGTGCAACCTTAATGTTCACAAGTTAAGGTACCCAGGGGTTCAAACCTCTTCAAACACGAGTTTCAGTTTCTTACTATAGCCTCACAGTTTTAGTTATTAATTTCTTATGATGCAAAGATCCAAAGCAAACCCATGAAGCAGCAATGGATAGCCAAATGAGTGGAGAGTGCATCCTACCCTGCTACCATCTTTCAGAGAAGAAGCCCAGAGGTCAGGATAAAAGGTCATGTCCCATGGCTGCTTCTGGAGCATCTCTCTGTCAGGTTCCTAATGATAACATGTCAATGGTTGCTACATGAAGCAATCCTCACATTTACTAATTTAACAGTATCATGTGACCATACCTTTGACCGATTGATCCTATGAGCTGATGCTATGATTCCTATGCAGTGCCTCTAATTTAGAGGATGTGGTAAAAATATAAAAAGATAAATTACCAACCTTTTCCATTCTTTGAATGATATGCATCCTCAAAACACCAAGATCCCATCCACCCTTCCGATTCCACAGACCCTGTAGTTGTATAGCTTTTTTGAGTGGGGGCACGGTTCGTGTTAACTGGTTGACTAGTTTTAAGTTTAGCTTTAGGTCAAAACAAACTAATCTAACAGTGCTGGTTCTGGGCTTTACATGACATGGGTGTAGGAAACCATGTGTGGCATAGCCTGCTCACAGTGCAATGATACTTTCATGTGCGTGCTCAGCATGCAGTTTCCCTCGATCATATCAAACTGGGCTATACTTCTACAGTATGTGGAAGATCTTTTGAAGAATGAAACCCTTCAAGGTAGCTAGCCATTTGACTATAAATATGAAAATATCAGGTATAAAATCACTAAACTCCAAGGACATAAACTTATGCTGATTTCAATGTGAAATCTTTGTAAGAACAGTACTGTCTCACTTCTGGTTTGAGCCATGGTTGGATTTCAAATATCCTGTACAGGAAGTAAAGAAAAGTTGGAAAGAGAATCACACCAGAGCACAGCAGCTGGTTTCAGAGTGATAACAGCTGAGACCAGTGAACAGGATGTGCACTCACTCTCTTTGCCGAGAACAGTAAGCGAGAACAAATTGTAAATGGGAAGCAAAATAAATCTTTAAGGAGGACCTATTTTCTACACTGGTTCAGTGAATCAAGGCACAACATGATGTGATGCTGAGCCATACAAACCAGGAAAGTTCCAGGTTTGAGCTAAATTAGTTGATTTCAGCTGGCATTGTGGTTGGAGCCCTACATTTGGTCCTGGGCTAACGAGGGGGAAAATCTGCCAGCATTCCTGATCCTGATCACTGTCCAGTGCACCCCCTGCTGGGAAATGCACAAGTGGACATGTGAGGGCAGGATTGGGTTTGCCCGTTTTGTTCGCTATGGTTGATACTGACTGTTTAAGGCTTCGATATGTAGTGTGGCCAGTTGGGTGGAGGTACCAGTGAATTTCACTTTCTGCAGAACCATATTCCAACATCACCACATTACAGGAAAGATGTGATTGCACTAGAGAGGGTACGGAGGAGATTTACAAGGATGTTGTCGGGAGTAGAGAATCTTAGCTATGAGGAAAGACTGGATAGGCTGGGTTTGTTTTCCTTGGAACAGAGAAGGCTGAGGGGAGACCTTATTGAGGTGTATAAAATTATGAGGGGCCTAGATAAAGTGGATAGAAAGGACCCATTTCCCTTAGCAGAGGGGTCAAAAACCAGGGGGCACAGATTTAAAGTAATTGGTGGAAGGTTATGGGGGGATTTGAGGGGAAATTTCTTCACCCAGAGGGTTGTGGGGGTCTGGAACTCACTGCCTGAAAGGGTGGTAGAGGCAGGAACCCTAACCACATTTAAAAAGTACTTGGATGTGCACTTGGGATGCTGTAACCTGCAGGGCTACGGACCAAGAGCTGGGAAGTGGGATTAGGCTGGATAGCTCTTTGTTGGCCGGCACGGACATAATGGGCCGAAATGGCCTCCTTCCGTGCTGTAACTTTCTATCATTCTATAAGTCAGTGCTTTCAAAAGAGAAGAAAATAAATTTATGGAAAAAAATATAAAGAGGGAACCTTACAAAAAAATGTACTGGGAGTAAATGAAGGTTGCTCTTTTGCTATGTTCCACAATTTATAATGCTCAGTAGCAGTTTTGACATTAAGGGGGAAAAATTTGGTATTGACCATTTTGGGGTGCTAAAGTTAGCGCCCGACGTAAAATAGCGCCAGCGATCGCTCAATTCAGTTTTAGCGCCCCAAGAGGTGGAGCGCTGATTCAAGCACTCCACTCCCGTCTTGGAGCGCTAACCCCGATGTGTTCTGCAGCACTATGCACTCGACCACGTAGCGCTGCCGCATGGAAGGGCTCTTCCCCTCATTAAAGGGGAGGTCCCAAACCCACAACTCTGTGGGGCCCTACCTGGAGCGGGGTGCCGTGCCAGCAGCCTGGCACACAAGAGGAGTGCTGGGCTGTCAAATCGCGGCATGGACCCTGCGTTCAAAGAGGCAACAGGCCGCGACAAGTCAGCCGATTTTTTTTTGTCCCCCGCCCGCCACCTCCCCTTTACTTATCGCCCCGCGAGCCTCCTGCCGCTCTGTTCCCGCCCCCTGAATCGGTCGCTATCATCGCCCCCCCCCACCCTCACCTCCCCCCCCCCCCCCCCGGCTAACGAGAGGCACAAATGCACTGAATTTCTAGCCCCAAGTATCTAAACCAGTTTGACTTCTTGAAATTGCCAGTCTAGCCCAACAACTGTGGTGGTTCACAGCACACAACTAATATTTGCTTTTTGTGAAAACAAATGATTATTACTTTTAAGGACTGGATTCTGCAAGGCAGATGGGAGACCTAGGGCAGGATTTTCATTGGGCCGTGGAGGCGGGATTGGAGGCGTGTGGGGGGTTAAAATCCCGAAATCGGGGGGGCACGAACCCATCCCACACCCAAACCCGCCTCCGTGCCAGTTTCAAAGGAGGCGGGTACCCGACCCGCACTGGGACCCGCCTCCCCGAGGCGGGAAGGGGATTAGTGCCAATTAACTGCCTGTTAACCGGTAGTTAACAGGCAGTTTTTAGCCTAATCCCTATTTTTATTGTTGAAGTGTGGGATTCCCGACGGCTCCAAACCACGCCAAGTTAGAGGAGGTGGACCGTCGGGATGAAGGGCTTGGAGGGGTTGAGATGTCCGGTGTTCAGGTGAGTGATGGGTGCATAAGTGCAAAGGTAAGTGTGTTTGGTGTGTGTAAAGTGTTTAAAGAAGTTTTACATACCTTTACTTACCTTTACAGCCTTCCTTCCTTCAGGTCTCGGGAGTCCCTCATCTCACCGGCACAGAAAGCAGAATGGTTGCGAGCTGTCAAAAATTGCAGCATTCAGCTTTCTGTTCCAGGGAGATCTCTAAATCATCCTGAGTGGAAGAAATTGCGCTGGAGACTTGTGCTTACTCGAAATTAAAAATGGGACTTCCAAACTGATTTGTACAGGACCTTTTGGATAGATTGAAATTCAAGTCAGAGTTGAAAAGTAAATGTGTTACCCAATGCTCCACCCAGATCATTTCTAGTAACAACATAATTCAATTTGAAGCGTGTAGAGATGTGACTGGAGCAATATATTTAAAAGAAAATAAAAGACTTGCATTTATATAATGCCATTCACGACCACCAGACGACCCAAAGCGTTTTACAGCCAATGAAGTACTTTTTGAAGTGGAGTCACTGTTGTAATGTAGAAATGCGGCAGCCAATTTGCACTCAGCAAGCTCCCAAACAGCAATGTGATAATGACCAGATAATCTGTTTTCTGGTGATGTTGATTGAGGGATAAATATTGGCCACGACACCAGGGATAACTCCCCTGCTCTTCTTCAAAATAATGCCATGGGATCTTTTACGTCCACCTGAGAGAGCAGAAGGGGCCTCGGTTTAACGTCTCATCCGAAAGACGGCACCTCCGATAGTGCAGTACTCCCTCAGTACTACACTGGAGTGTCAGCCTAGATTTTTGTGCTCAAGTCTCTGGAGTGGGACTTGAACCACAACCTTCTGACTCAGAGGCAAGGGTGCTACCAACTGAGCCACTGGCTGACTTAATCTCAATGTTTGGGGCTAGAGAGAGGAAATATCAATCAGGGTTTCGTATCCAGTGACACCCACTGGAAAATATTTGTATGTGGACATTGAATGATGGCAAGGTCAGACTTGGCTGTAATGCCACTGCTCATAGTTGAGTAGCCAGCCAGTGTCTAGACCCACACAGAAAGAAAGGCAACTTGGGCGATATCAATCAGCAGTGGGACTCCTGCTAGAAAGTACACTTGGGGATGATGGTTGAGGACTGGATTGGGCCTGTGTAGGTTGTAATAGCCGCCAGATGCAGGAGAGAAAATCTCGAGGAGTTGGTTATCTTTGCTATAAAATTGCTCAAATTGGTACCTCATATTCTGGAGAGCAAATATCAAAATGAAATCTCCTTCATTATACAAGGGAAATGGGTGGGTAGGAGAGATTTTCCTTTTTTTTCTGTTTTCATTTTACTACATAAACATTTTCTAAAAAAGGAAAAAGAAATCCAACCAATAAGGTAAGAACAGTGCAGACGTGAGATTGTGAGTGTATTATTGACATCATCCTTGAACGATGTACATTATTGCACTTATTAAAAAATGAATGTTGGGAGTGTTCCATCTTAAACTCAGCCTCAAGCCACTTTCTCCTAACAGGCACTGCAACTCATATACCTACACTTTAATAATATATTATTAATATATATTAAGTGGAACTATTATGAAAAAATTAGAGGCAGGTAAGGCATGCGTCATACATAAGAGTTTCATCCCAAAGCAATTTGCATCCTGTGTTTGTAAACCAAAGGAAAAAAATTGGAAAATATTTTTTTCATGAAAATCGTGCCTCTTTACAAAAGCTAACTTGATCACTGCATTTTATTTTACTTAAAAAAAAGGCTGTTAGTTACCTGGGCAAGATTATCCAATGTTTATTATTTGGGGTGGGGGGGGCGGGGGGGAGTTGGCAGGGAGGAACACAGGATTTTCATGCTCCATGCGCTGGCGAATAAAACACTTTCCCACTTTGGGTTCCCAGTGAAGAGAGCATCTCTCTTGAAGTTGCTAAGTTTGTGTTAGTGTACAATTCAACAGGTGCCAGTTGGCAACCCAAACTTTGGCCAAACAGCCTTTATTCAATGTTCAGCCTAAACAGTTAGCGTCAGCAGGCTATTCAACTGTAAGGGGAGGGCACCCCAGCTAAGCAGAGTCCTGTCTATTAATTCTCTTGTCAGCATTATGTACTGCTGAGGAGGTATAACATAATTTAGGTACGTAGTAATGCCTTTTTACATTGCCTCAACCTCAGAATTGTTCCCCATCTCCACCAACCTGTTTTTCCCAAACTCTGAGTGAAACTGCTAATTTACAACTACAAATTACATTTATATAGTACTCCTCTTGTACGGGAAGAATTCTCAGTGTGCTTTACCATAAAGAGGAAAGGGATATGGTGGATACCAAATATGGGGAAAGGGGAAAAACAGGAGAGGTTAGAATAGTTAGCCAAAAGAACAAATCGAAGAGAAGGGTATAAAGGAGATTTTTGAAAGCAAGGAGGTAGGTGGTAAAACAGAGGGAACTGATAAGAATTCCAGAGGACAGAAGTGTAATGGCTGAATGAGCAGCCATCAGTGATGCAGTGGAGGGTGCGAGGGATAAGGAGAAGTCCAGTGTTAGAAGAGCAGAGACATAAGGAAGGAGAAGATCACTAAAGTAGGGTGGGCAATGGCATGAAGACATTTGAATTTTGAAATTGATACACTGGGACATGGGGAACAAAGTGGAGCTTAGAAAGGACTGAAGTGATGGGAATGTGGGACTTGGTGTAAATAGGGACATGGACTACAGTGCTACGGATGAGTCATATCTTGTGGAAGGTTGAGGCAGGGAGGTCAGCTGCAGGGCATTAGAGAAGTCAAGCCCTGAAGTGACAAAGGCACGAACTATGGTTTCAGCAACAGAAGGAAAGAAGCACAGGCAGACATGGGGGAATGTTGGGGAGTTGGAAGAAGCAGTTTTGGTAATAGAATGGACGGGAAAGGAGAAAGCTGAGCTTGTGGTTGAGCAGAATGCCAAGGAGCCACCCCTTTCCTGACTCAGCTTGTAATCAGATGATAGTGAGGGAGGTTGATGGAAATGAAGCCAGAGGCTCAGAGGTGCTGACAGGAGCTTAAGAAGAAGGCCTCAGATTTGCTGACATTCAGCTGGAGTAAGTTTTGGCTCATCCAGGTCTTGATAACAGACAGGCAATTTGAGGGTGTGGCAACTACCTTTGGGTCAAGGGAGAAGGCAGCAAAATGGAGCTGGGTGTTGTCAGTATACACGTAGAAATTAACCAATTGTGGGCAAGCTTTGTACTGTGCCCCCATGTTCTCTGGGATTGGGTCCTAAATCATGTTAGAATGCTCACTAATGTGCCACCCAAACTCCTGGTGGGGGGGGGGGGGGCAGGCACGATGGAATTCTTTTAGTGTACAGTGTGTTAAGTGGAAGAATATTTCTCAAGGCTCTACTTTGCATGCACAGGCATATGCATAGCACACATTACACCCACCTATTGTTAATTTGTTTAAAGATGCTAGGATTTGGATTAATTTGGTGAGAGAGGCTGCAATGATGTCTGAGTGTTATGTCAGTTCCTTGTGATACAGTTGAGTTTACGCAATGTTATTCCACCCAAACTGTCAAGCTGGGTAGATCTGTGAGGTAATGCAGTCAAAGCAACATTAGACTTGATGGTTCAGTAATCCCAGTGTCGCACTATCAGACCAGCAAGATCCCAGGTTTGACCTCCGGTCTGAGCTGAGATATTTGAAATCTGTGGGGGGGTTATTTTAAATTGGCCTCAGCACCACTGAACTAGTGAGGATGGTGGGTTCCTGTTGCTGATCACTATACCATGACTACTGCTGGAAAGTCCACTTATGGATGTTAGGTGAGGTCAGGATTATCTTTGGCTGTGATTCCCCCTTCCTTTCATCCACAGTTGAATAGTTTCCCGACACTCACCGTCTAGGCTTAATCAAGAAGAAAGGCCACTAGGCCTAGTGCTGGAGGGCTGCTGCAACTTGTGGAGCTGTACCTCAGCATAAGGCAGCATCTTTAGATGAGGAGAAAATCAGAGGGAACATTGGAGGGGGCAAAAGTTGATATGAAATCAGAATGGCCCAGAATTCGGTGGAGTGGGGCATCTCATGGCATGTCCGGTTAGTTCAACTTTTTCCTGCACACTTCAGCTTAAAAATGTTTTGCCCTTTAAGTTGTTGGATGTGCGAGCTGATAACGGCGTGGCAAGGGCAACAGGGCATCTGGGACCTTGGTGAACGGCAGGACCAACAGTGTATCTTCTTAACCAATTGAGAAATAAACAGAGGAAGGGCTGAAGAGGGCGAATTCAATATCAAATCAGGTACAAAAAGTGCAATAAAGAGAGGGGGAAAGAAAGATTGGATTGAGAGAGAGAAAAAAGAGACAGAAAGGAAAAGTAAGAAAAAAATGTTTAATTTAAAATTTGACATTTTTAATACCTCCAACAACAATTCACAACCTAAAGGAATGAGACTCCACACTTCTAATTGGATAGCTCTTTCAAAGAGCCAACAGGCACGATGGGCCAAATGGCAACCTACTATACTGTATCATTCTATGATTCTAAAAGACTGTAGTGTGAACTGTGCTCCCTGGTGGCTCAATACAATGTGTAATACTGAGCCACATAGACTAAGAAGTTCCAGTTTTGATTCTTGACTTGTACTAGGACAGCGGTATGAATATTACAATTAGCTTCAGTATGCCATTCAAAACTTTGCTGCCTGTGTCCTAACTCACACCAAGTCCCGTTCACCCATCACCTCTGCTTGTTGACCAATGTTGGCACCCGATTCCCCAATGCCTCGACTTTAAAATTCTCATCCTCGTGTTCAAATCCCTCCTTAGCCTCTCTCCTCCCTATCTCTGTAACCTCCTCAAGCCCTATAACCCTTTATAAGCTCTGCATTCCTCCAACTCTGGCCTCTTGCGCATCATCCACATCCTTCGCCCTACCATTGCCAGCTGTGCCTTCAGTTGTCTTGGCCCTAAGCTCTCTCTCCTTCTTTAAGACATTCCTGAAAACTTACCTCTTTGACTAAGCTTATAATTACCTGTCCTAATATCTTCTTCAGCTCAGTGTCAATTTCTGTCTGATTTAGCTCCTGTGAAGTGCCTTTGGACGTTTTACTATGTTAAAGGTACATGCAAGTTATTGTTGACTGTTGTGATGATCTCCATGGTCAGATAGCCCATTAACACTGACTGTACAAGCTCACATGTAAAGAATGTCTACTTATGCGAATAATGGAAGGCTGATTTGAGGTGGAGTTGAGGTCGATGAGCAGCCATGATCTTATTGAATGGCGGAGCAGGCTCGAGGGGCCATTTGGCCTACTCCTGCTCCTATTTCTTATGTTCTTATGTTCTGATAGAATCACCTCACCATGAGTGACAATCTTTGGGAGAGCAGAGAATAGTGGAGGAAGGGAAAGAGAATAAATTAAATTACAATGCAAGCAGGTTTAACATCACATGTACAAGCAGGAGAGATAAAAGCACATAACTTCAGTTGACTTTGTTGTACAGGTTGAGCATCCCGAATCCGGCAACCTCGGGACCGAGGCCGAGCCGGTTTTCGCGTTTTTCCGGACTTTGGAACATGTTTCTGATGTCCAAAGTCCGGAAATGTCCGAGCCCAGGTTGCGATATTTCCGGACTTCGGACATCAGAAACACGTTCCGAGTCTGGAAATGCCTGGGCCCAGGCTGCGCTATTTCCGGTTTCTGGTAAGCCTCCCTCAGGGTGTTCGGATTCCAGAACATTTTACGGATTCCGGATGACCCTGCCACCAATCGTCCCGGAGTCCGGATTCTGGAACTCCGGATTTTGGATGCTCAACCTGTATAATTGGTTTTTTTTAAAATCAGGCTCTGAAGCCATTAAGTCTCTATGTTCCACTCTCTGGGATCATTAGTTTGGCTACACTTTTGCTTTAGTGACAAACATGGACTTCACAAAAAAGCACTCATATAGGACTGGTTACAAAGTAATACTCAGACAGTCTTAAATGCAATTTAAAGGATTGTGTTAAGTCTGTGGGTTGTATTATAAATAATCACAGACTCCACGGTTAACAAAATAAAACACGTCTTTACTATTCAGAGGCTCGGGCGATTCCTGCCCTAGTTAACGTATTCCAACCCTTATATACTGGTGTGGTCACTATCGGTATTACAGTATACATGAGCCAATAAATAGTGCCACCCTAAAGTAGTGCTCTTAAAGGCGAACGGTTACATTCTATAGTTCCCTTAAAGGTAAACGGTTACATACACAACACTCCTCCCTTTCTAGCTTATTACTTACAGAATCCCGTTAAACATACAATCTTCAACTTATATAGACAGTTTGCAGATATACTCTCGATGGAGTCAACGTCATATAACTTCATGTTTAACATAACATAATAACATATATAACTTCATGTCAAAACAGATCACAGATTCAGTCTCCGTAGGAACAGTTGCAACATACTCTTAGTGGAAACAGTTTACAGGTTCAGTCTCTGTGGAGGTTTCCGGATTCTGTCCGGATAACGCTGCAGTGGTGTCGTCATTCCCAGCGGTCCAGTAGGTGTCTCTGGTAAAGTCGATTCAGCTGGAACAACAGTGTCAGGTTTATCTGATTCTAGTATTACTAGATCAGAAGTAGGTGTTCTGGGTACTTCAGTTTCAACATTACTCGGGTAAGGTGGTGAAGTCGGCTGCTCATTTGTGGCGGACCCTATGATCTGGTCAACATGGCGCCTTATTACCTTGTCCCCAATGTCCACCGTGTACATCAATGGTCCTAGCCTTTTTTTAATAGTTCCAGGCTGCCATTTCTCCGTACGGTAGTCCCGGGCCAAAACTTGTTGCCCCATCTGGAAAGATCTGGTGGCCCTTTTATTCATGCCCTGGAATTGCCGGTTCTCTACGTCCCTTCTTACGTTTGGTTTGAGCAAATCCAGCCGGCATCTTAGGCGTCTATTGCAAAACATCATTGCGGGAGTTTGATTCGTGACCGCATGTGTTGCATTTCGATAGGCCAACAAAAAGCTATCCACCTTATGCTGTAAACTTATGTCTTCATTACTCATGGCCTTTATGGCCTTCTTGAAGGTCTGGACAAATCTTTCAGCCAGTCCATTGGAGGCGGGATGGTATGGGGCTGATGTGTAATGTTTAACCCCATTGCTTTTTAGAAATTTCTTAAATTCCTCAGACACAAATTGCGGCCCATTATCGGAACAGACCTGTTCTGGCAGACCATTCCGCGCAAACATTGTCCTTAGCACCGTAATGGTTTTTTCCGTCGTGGTGGTGGTCATCTTAATTACTTCCGGCCACTTGGAGTGGGCATCTACCGCTATTAAGAACATCGAGTCCATGAAAGGGCCCGCAAAGTCGATGTGTACTCTTTGCCAGGGAGATGAGGGCCACTCCCATGGGTGCAGAGGAGCCTGTGGTGGCGCGTTCTGAACCCTCTGACATCCTAGGCAATTCTTCGTTATCTCCTCTATGTCCCCATCGATGCCTGGCCACCACACAAACGCCCTAGCTAGGTTCTTCATCTTTACGCCCCCCAGGTGTCCTTCGTGCAGCTCCTTGAGTATTTTCTTTTGGAGTTTGGGTGGAATCACCACTCTAGACCCACACATCAGGGTTCCTCGACACACAGATAGTTGTTCTTTCCTCTGTGCGAATGCTTGCAGTGTTGGTTCGCACTGCGCTGGCCATCCCTCCATCGTTAAGTCATAGACTCGTGAAAGAGTCGGGTCATTCCTTGTCTCATTTTCGATCATTGAGTTCGTGATCGGCAAACACTCCACTATTGATGAGTGGAACAACTCTACTGGGTCTACTGTCCTCGCTTCTTCTACCATTGGCAATGGCAAGCGTGATAGCCCATCAGCGTTTCCATGTTGCTTGGACCGTTTGTATTCAATATCATACTGGTGTGCCCCAAGTAAGACTGACCATCTTTGTAGCCTTTGTGCTGTCATGTTGGACACGGCCTTGTTCGGGTTAAATATGGACACCAACGGCTGGTGGTCTGTCAGCAATGTGAACCTCTTACATTGCAAGTAATGGTTGAATTTCTTCACGCCCCACACAAGACTGAGGGCCTCCCTGTCTATCTGGGCATAATTTCGCTCCGCGGGTGTCAAAGATCGGGACGCAAAAGCCACTGGCCTTTCCGAGCCATTTGGTAGCCTGTGCGAAAGTACTGCTCCAATTCCGTACGGTGAAGCATCACACGCCAGCCGAAGGGGTAACGCTGGGTTGAAATGAGCCAACACTTCTTCAGAGGTAATCAACTCCTTGCTTCTGCGAAAAGCCTTTTTGCACTCCTCACTCCACTTCCATGGTGTCTCCTTTCGCAACAGCTCATTCAGTGGATGCAGCACCGTGGACAAATTTGGTAGGAACTTGTGGTAGTAATTGATTAACCCCAAGAATGATCTTAACTGTGACACGTTCCCTGGAGCGGGAGCCTTCACGACTGCTTCTATCTTCTCCGGTGATTTATGTAGTCCCTCGCGGTCAATGATATGACCGCAGTATGAGATTCGTTTTTGGAAAAACTCACACTTATTGCGGTTAACCCTAAGGCCATACTCCTTTAACCTGGTGAGTACCAGTTTCAAATTCGTGAGGTGTTCCTCTTCATCCATTCCCGTGATTAGGATATCATCCAAATAGCACTGCGTGCTTGGAATTCCTTGTAACACCTGTTCCATGGCCCTCTGCCAAATTGCTGGTGCCGAAGCCATTCCAAAGACCAGTCTGTTATAACGGTACAACCCTCTGTGGGTATTGATAGTTAGGTATTGGCGTGACTCTTCCTCAACCTCCATCTGTAAATATGCCTGAGCTAGGTCTATCTTCGTGAAGTGTTTTCCTCCAGCCAACGAAGCGAAAATATCTTCAATCCTTGGCAGCGGGTATTGTACCGACTGAAGTACCGGGTTCACTGTGATCTTGAAATCCCCGCAGATACGGACCTTCCCCGGTCCCCCTGGCTTACTACTTGGTGAGGATTTCATGACGGGTACAATGGCCGTGGCCCACTCACTGTGGTCTACTTTTGACAGAACCCCTGATCGTTCAAGTTCTTCTAGTTCTGCCTCCACTGCTGGTCGTATTGCATACGGTACCGACCTGGCCTTACAAAACTTTGGGCTTGCATGTTCTGCAATCTTGACCTTTGCTTTAATACCTCGTAGCTTTCCCAGTCCTTGCTGGAATACCTCTTTAGCTTCGTCTAATATTCTGGCCAACCGTTCAGGTTTGACGTCCTCTTTTTCGGGCTCCACCGTCATGGTGTTTAGTGCATGCCAATCCATCTTTATTTTCCGGATCCACTCCCGTCCCAGAAGTGGTGGGCCTCCCTCAGACAACACATACAGCTCCAACCGGTGGTGAACTTTATCTTTGTATTTCACCTTGACCTCTATCTTCCCGATGGGGAATACTTTTTGCCCCGTGTATGTCTTCAGTATCAGATCCGCATCCCGTAGTGGAATATGCTTGAAAAACTTTTGATAGTCATGCTTATTCATGACCGTCAACGCCGATCCGGTGTCCACTTCCATTTTTACTGGGACCTTTTCAATCGGTAGCGTTATCCAAATAGTTTGCCGGTCGGCTTCATTGCTCAAGTTGTGAATTCTTAGACCGTCCAGTCCTCTGCCTTTGGCGTGTGTGTCCGACTTCTGTTCCTTCAGACTCTTCCTATTTGCGTCATGTACCTTTCTGTCCCATTTTTGTGAGGACTCATTATTGTTGCACGTCGTTCCTGACCGGCACACTTTAGCTATGTGCCCGATCTTGCCACATTTCCAGCATTCCTGGTTTTTACCCCAGCATTGCTTTTGGTCGTGTGTTGACTTCCCACAACGATAGCATTTGGTGATATTACCTCGTTTAGGCATCTTCTTCTCTTCTCGAGAACAACACAAGTATTTCTTTACTTATTATTAATTTTCTTGTTTCTGAAAATTCTTATTAATTTTCTAAGATGGCGGTTTCCCGCTTCTGCCTTCTTCCCCAGCGGTTTTCCCGCGAAAAATGGCGGCTTTCCCGCGCTTCTCGCTCTCCCCGCCCACTTCAATGGCGGTTTTCCCGCGCTTCTCGTCGCTGACTTTCAGCCCGACTGCGGCTCTTATCTCCTGTGCGATCGCTGGTGCGCCGCCCGCCCGAAACGGTTCTCAGCCCTTATCACCGGTGCGATCGCTGGCCCGCTAAGCGCCTCCCGCTTGAAGCGGCTCCCGGCCTCTGGCTCACCCGCTCGGCGGCTCTTGCTCGCTCCCTCCCGGGCTCTGGCTTACCCGCTCGCGCCCTCCCGGGCTCTGGCTTACCCACGAGGTTATGGAGGCTTCAGGGTCCTAATGCCTGTCGCTTCCAGTCGCTGGACGCTGTCAGGATTTCTGCTGCCCTTCAGTTTTCAGTGGGGTGTTGAGGATTGGAACCTCTCTTCAACGTCCTGTCTTTGGACGAAGCCGCCGTGGAATAACTGCCGCAGGGTTCGAACCGACTCGTCGCCAGTGTTAAGTCTGTGGGTTGTATTATAAATAATCACAGACTCCACGGTTAACAAAATAAAACACGTCTTTACTATTCAGAGGCTCGGGCGATTCCTGCCCTAGTTAACGTATTCCAACCCTTATATACTGGTGTGGTCACTATCGGTATTACAGTATACATGAGCCAATAAATAGTGCCACCCTAAAGTAGTGCTCTTAAAGGCGAACGGTTACATTCTATAGTTCCCTTAAAGGTAAACGGTTACATACACAACAGATTGTTTTTTAAAAAAAGAAAAAGAATCTTTTAGCTAACTGATGATAAACCCATGTAATCTCTTTCGTGCGTTTCGGGATCTGAGTCCTTCTCCCATTGAAGTAGAAGTGTATAATAAACATTATCTGTGGAAATAGGTAACAGTACAGACAAAAATATACTCACTGCGTCGCCTTCCCTGAATTTGGAGTCGGTGGGGGTCCTACAAGGGGGAACAATATGGAGCGTTAATATTCCTGAGTTGAATCATTTCTCCTTGCCCTCTATTTGTGGCAAGTGTTGCTAATCTTCAGTCATCAGGTGCCTCATGATTTGATTCATGCCCAAGAATGGAAAATTAGAGTTTGACAGAAAGGGAGGAGGTTTATCTGTGACAGATGTTTGATGGAAAAACATTTCACTACCCGATGGATGAATAGCTAAATGTATTACCCAGTGTGGAACACAGATGCAGGTTTAATCCCTGGCCTGTGTTGAGGTAATGGATCTGCGTTCAGTAGAAATGAAAAAGGTACTCACTGAGCTGAATCGCAAAAGTTTAATTCATCAGGCTTTTGCTGCATAGCTCTCTGCAGGGTTATCCTTTTATAATTTGCATTGAAACCCGAGCAGGGCCCGTAATGATGCTGAATGGATGAATTCTACATCAGACATAGAATATAGGACAGGACCTGGCATGAGCTGGGGTGGGTCAAAGGAGATCAGTTTGAGGTGACTGGGATCGGCTGTGTTATTCTATTTCGAGGCTGATTTGGGGCAGTTACACTGATATGGCGATAGGCAGGGATCAGGTCCAAGGGGGAGGTGCATTTTGGCTTCCACTGTCTCCATTTATTTCTTCCCAGTTTGGCTTTTAAAGAAAGAAAAATCAAGGGCTTCTCTTCTCCCTTGAAACTGCAGACTTTTGCTGGAGTATCACTCTGTGGGACTTCACCCAAGTGTCCATTCTTCACATGTAAGGCCGTACAGTGAGTGTTGGTAGGCTATTCAACTATTCAACATGACAGTCAAGCCCAATCCTATCCTCACCCAACACACACTTTCCAGCAGGAATCACTATATAGTGATCAGGAATGACAACTTTGTCTGATTTTTTTTCTCTCCTCTTGAACCCAGTAACACCGAGATCTTCATTACCTTGTCAGACCAAAGATAAAAATTGGGACCTGACTGGCCTGAATGGCTCAGTCTCATACTGACTGATTCATTAATTGATTGAGCCATTAGGGAGCAGCTAGATTAACTTCTTTAAGTGCTGTGCTGTAACACTAAGAGAGAATTACAGCCACAGACCTAATTCTGTTAATATGTTTACTTAATGCATTGATATTAATACACTATAGGAAAAATCACACTTAAACCAATACTCTTCCATTTCTCTGATAATTTACTTGTGTGATACTCTAAATTCATCACCTCAATTAGTTCTACACTAAAACCACCAGTGACACACCTGTGACCATCTGTACTTCACCTTTGCTCAAAATGATCTATACAAACCATCCAAGCCTTTAATTGTACTGCTGAGTGTTTTTCACAGTTCAAGTGGACATACCACAAATATTTTGCATAGCCGGAACTTTCTGGAATCCTAATGACAGTACCAGGAATCTGTATGTTAATGCCACTTTTACCTGGGTCATGATCCTTCCATAGCTCCCTGCAAATAAAGAGTATGACCTTTGTGTCTCAAATGGGGTCAGTGGCCTGAATTGTCTGGGAGCCTTTGAGCTGCTGACAAACTATGTGTTTTTTTCTTCTTGGCTTCTAAATGTGCAGAGTCGCATTCCGTCATAACATAAATTTTCCCATGCCCAAAACTGAATCACTGTGCTCACGGACATGCATCATGTCATGCGGGTGGGAAAATTGTAGATGTGCAGGAAACACTGGTAACAATTTTCAAAATGGCCTTCAATGGGCCTAAAGTAAAAGTAGCTCTACATTTGAAAGTAAATGGGGTGGGGTGGGAGGGGGCGCGGTGATGGTGCCTGAAAATCATGGGTGTCAGTTTGAGTGCTGCTGCTCTCTTGGCACCTTAGCACCAATATAAAACTGCCTTTAGAGTCGGAACTGCCCGTTTTATTTCCTCACAAACTATGCAACGTTTCAGTGTAGATCTTACCAAATTTGACAAAAAGCACGCCCGTGGTTGAAACAGATTTTAATCCATTTGTAGCTACGCACTGGAAATAACCAGTGTCTGTTGTGTCGAGGTTTCGTATTCGGAGACGAGAGCCATAGTTAGTCAGTCGGTAAGATATCCTCCGTGGTTCCTGGACGACTGGTGCATCGTTCTTCAGCCAGCGTATGGTAGGGGCCGGATTGCCAGACACTTTACAGTACAGCTCTGCGGTCTGGCCAAGCGAGGTTGTGATATTATTCATCGGCTCATCCAGGATTAGATAATAATCTGAAAAAAAAGTTTTAAAAGAAATATTTAGTTGCAAGTCAGCAAAACAGTTCAATTAACAAGGAAGAAATGTAAAATGCATTTGGTAACAATAAAAACCAAGTACTGTTGCGATGGGTCAGTGGGTAATTCCATCACACAGTGCGGCTGAGCCTCACAGACCACAAACATTTTAGGCTGCATCCACTATCTGTGTTGAGTTAGCTGATCACTTCAGTGCCACTTGGCTAGAGAGAGAGGAGTAAAAAGTATCAGCCAGGTCTCTCACCCAGACTCAGCTTGGCTTAGTGGTAACATTTCATCTCTGACTCAGGAGGTTATGGGTTCAAGCCCCAGCCGAGGACTTGAGTGCATAATCTAGGCTGACATTTCAATGCAACAGCAACAACTTGTATTTATATAGCGCCTTTAACGCAGTAAAATGTCGCAAGGCGCTTCACAGGAGCGTTATAATAAAAAATTTGACACCGAGTCACATAAGGAGATATTAGGGCAGATGAGATCAAAGAGGTAAGTTTTAAGAAGCGTCTTAAAGGAGGAAAGAGAGGTGGAGAGGTTTAGCAAGGGAATTCCAGAGCTTAGGGCCTTGGCACTACTGAGGAAGTGCTGCATTGTTGGAGGTGCTGTCTTTCAGCTGATACATTTAACTGATGTGGCTCCCATGGTACTATTCAAGGAGGAGCAGGGGAATTCTTGTATTGTGCTGGGCAATATTTATCCCTCAATCAAGATCACTAAAAACAGATTAAATGGTTATTTATCTCATTGCTGGTTGTGGGACCTTGCTGTGTCCAAATTGGCCATCACATTTCCTACATAACAACAATGATCAGTTGAAAAGTACTTCATTAGCTGTGAAGCACTTTGGGACATTCCAAGGACATGAAAGGTGCTATATCTATGCAAACTAGTTCTTTCTTTCTGATCACTGCACTGGCTCCTGTTGAGGTACTCAAGATTGCCTGGTGCTCCTGAAATGGTTCCCCATCGTGAGTTAGTGCTTTCGGGTGAGGAGGGAAACAGGAAGAAAACTGTGGAGAAAAAAGGTAACTAACTCGACACTAATGTAATCAGGTAATCTTCATACCCATAGAAAGAAATTCCCAGGATTTGAAACATTTCATTCCTGTCTTAGCACGTCCTTGTTTACAAACTTTCTCTTCTCAGACAATTCATCCTGCGCTGGTATGTTGTAAAATGCACAGAGCAAAGAAAATAAAATCTTCAAATCAAATCTGTTTAAAGTTTTTTTCTGTATTTGTCACAAAACACGTTTGATTGCCAACTCTCTTAAACCATCATTTTTTTAATGTTGCAGCTTGTACTCCTCTTGGCAGCGTTAACTGTTAATTACTTAGTAAATTCCAAACACTTTGTTACTTTCTTTCAAGATGAGACACACCGCTGTTAGTCCGACACGGGAGCTACCGCGTTCCAGATTGTACTGGCAAATCCAACAGAGTCATTATATGGTAATGAATCATCAGAGCCGCCTGAAGGTAGAGCACATGTAAGGGGATTGGCAGGCTTGTGGGAGTAAATTTAAATTTCAAAACCAACAGGAGTCTTACAAATAATACAGACTGTCTGAGTTTTAATAGTACTGATTGTGTATTACTAAAAGATAGTATTCAGCGGGGTATATAACCACCCACCAGTCTCTTCAAATGAAATCTTATGCTCTACTTATATTGCAGAACTGCTTCAAGAACTACTAAGAAGCACAGCTGCTTTTATGTTCCAGTCTACAGCTTTAATTCTGGCCACCATACTTTCCCCAGTTATTGGGAAAGTACAAATGGGCCACGAGTGAAACACCACATCATTGGCCTGTTTGGCCAGGCTGAGCCACCAACAGCCAAAAAGGTCTTCACTGCCAACAACCATGTTTATGTTGCTACTGTGCATGGTACTGTATTTAGGTGGGTCTTAGCACCTCCAGAGATAGCAGCACCACCACCAACATCTGGGTGGTAGTTATGACAAGTAACTGCAATATAAGCAACACCAAATTCCTAGCCAATATTTGTCCCTCAACCAACAGCACTAAAAAACATTATCTGGACATTTATCTCATTGCTGTCTGTGGCACCTCCCCTGCTCTTCTTCAAACAGTGCCATGGGATCTTTTACGTCCAGCTGAGAAGACAGACAAGGCTTCGGTTTAACATCTCATCTGAAATATAGCACCTCCAACAGTGCAGCACTCCCTCAGTACTGCACTGAAGTGTCTGCCTGGATTACGTGCTCAAGTCTTGGAGTGGGAACCGAACTTCCAACCTTCTGACTCAGAGATGAGAGTGCTACCACTGAGTTACGGCTGACACACAATATTATACAGGATGCATTTAGGTGTCCCTTTCTGTCCCTTGGTGTTCAGCTCTCGTCTCCGAGAGCCACAGGCCTTTTCTTAGTATCTTCCAGTTAATTCCTGATTACAAAGAAAGCAACTCAAAGCTCTATAACCAGAGCTGCCATCTTGTTCCAATATCAGAGAATTCATTTGCCAACATATGGAACCTTAAGTAATTTATGATACTGTATTCAGGCATCAAGATGCCGCACAGATCCTACCATCTCAGACAGAGAATCTTTATACTGTACAACTGTAAGTTTAATTAAAATCAATTGGAAATTCTGCTATCCCCACACCACCCCTCAGCTACTTTCTATTGAGAATTAACCCCAGAACAACCATTCTTTGTTTTATTACTCAAAGAAATCCTTTACACTTTACACAGCAACTTTATTCAGAACATAAGCTAATTCTCTGCTGGGTTTGTGTTGGCAGGCGTGTGGCTGAGTCTCCTCACTTCAGACTTATCTCAGACTCAGCTGGGACCCTGGGCTTTTGCAGTTTTTAAATTAAAAAAATACTTTCTATGTCTTCGACATCCCAGAGAAATTCTACTGCCTTCTGTCACACATTTTTTCCCAGCTATTTCCTCTCATGGAGACACTGAGTCACGCTGAGGTAGAGTTCCACAGATGTCACCCTTATGTAGCTCACCAAAGCAGCCGTTCTTTCTGTCCGAGTCTGGACGGTAAGTGCTGATAGACTATTGGACCATAGAAGGCGTCATAGAGAAAGAAAGAAATTTCATTTATATAGCATCTTTCACGACCTCAGGATGTCCCAAACCGTTTTATATCCAACAAAATACTGTTGAAGTGTAGGAAAGGTGGCAGCCAATTTTGTGCACAGAAAGGTCCCACAAACAGCAATGAGGTAAATGGCCAGATAATCTGTCTTGTCCTCACAGAACATCCACAAACTCACTTTTGATCAGGAGTCATTGGAAATTGATCAAGAGCAGGTAAAAAGAGTTACATTTATATAGCACCTTTCATGACCTCAGGACCTCCCAACGCGCTTTGCAGCCGATGAAGTACTTTTGAAGTGTAGTCACTGGCATAATGTAGGAAAAGCGGCAGCCAATTTGCGCAGAGCACAGACAGTGCCCCGGCTAATTTCCCATCCCCAGCATGGGGGGGTACTGATGCTAATTGTAGTGCCCCTATCCCAATGCCATACCTTCATTAAAACCAGCACATCATTTGCAACTATTTCAAATCACAGACCACTCAGGACAGAACATGCAAAAACACAGGCGGGCAAAATAAAGGAAAATCCCAAGGTGTTTTATAAGTATACTAGCTGGGGGGAGCCCGGCTTTGCCAGGGCTGTTTTGGGGCGGGCGGTTTAAATCGAGTGCCAGGCTTTGGGGCCCTGTCTGTGATCCCTGAGATGAAAATGATTAGTCCCGTCCACACACACACTTAATACCTTGAAAGATGAAAGTGAAAGTACTTATAAAACGTTTTTGGTAAATCTTATGTTATTTTTAAAAGAGATACTAACTTTCAAAGTAGTTTGAGCTGGAAGCTGAAGGCATGGCACTGAAACAATGGCTGCCAGATCCCCGAGATGAAAATGATTAGTCCCGCCCACACACACACACACCGATTGGCCAACCATCAGGGGACCGTACTGTAGGATTGGTCAATCGTGACGGCACAGGATTGGTGGAACCTTGACGTCAGTCAATCAATGCTAAGTAGCAGATAATGAGTTTAATTTTGAAGGTTTTTTGCATAAGGCGCGAATAATTTTCGTCCGAGCGAAAAGTAAATACGCTTACCAGCGTCCCGGAAGCGTAAGCTTTCTTCGGGGGTAACGCGCGCGTAGGTACGCCGTATAACTTTCGAGCGCATAGCCGGACAGACGCACACCCGAGGACAGACAGAAGGACAGACAGATCGACTCCTTTATATATATAGACTAGCTGGGGTGAGCCTGGCGTTGCCGAGGCTTTTTCGAGGGCATGTTGTTGTTGGAAGAGAGAGAGAGAGAGCGACTGGGGGGGGTGGGGGGGCGGCAGAGAGAGACTGGGGGGGGGGGAACAGAGAGAGACTGGGGGGGGAACAGAGAGAGACTGGGGGGGGGAACAGAGAGAGACTGGGGGGGAACAGAGAGAGACTGGGGGGGGGAACAGAGAGAGACTGGGGGTGGAACAGAGAGAGACTGGGGGGAGGGGGGAAACAGAGAGAGACGGGGGGGAACAGAGAGAAACTGGGGGGGGGAAACAGAGAAGCTCTCCCCCCCCGCGATTTCCCGAGGCTCTCCCCCCCGCCGCGATTTCCCGAGGCTCTCCCCGCCGCCCCGCGATTTCCCGAGGCTCTCCCCCCCCCCCCCGGCGATTTCCCGAGGCTCTCCCCCCCCCCCGCGATTTCCCGAGGCTCTCCCCCCCCCCCGCGATTTCCCGAGGCTCTCCCCCCCCGCGATTTCCCGAGGCTCTCCCCCCCCCCCGCGATTTCCCGAGGCTCTCTCCCCCCCCGCGATTTCCCGAGGCTCTCTCCCCCCCCCCCGCGATTTCCCGAGGCTCTCCCCCCCCCCCCCGCGATTTCCCGAGGCTCGCCCCCCCCCCCGCGATCTCCCGAGGCTGTGTGCTGGCGTCACGGGGGCCGTGCGCATGCGTGCCGGCGTCAAGGCGGCTGCGCAACTGGCGGCCTCTTCATATTTTTTAAACTCATGTCACGGGGTGGCGGGCCGTGCGCATGCGTGGTTTCAAGACCGCCGGCATGCCCCGTTGCCGGGGTAACGGGGGCCGTGCGAATGCGTGCCGTCGTCAAGGCGGCCGCGCAACTGGAGGCCTTTTTTTTTTTAAACTCATCTTTCGCCGATTAAATAAATAGAGAGCAGCAAAAGAGGAGGAGGGAGTAGGAGTCGCTCGGTAGGCCCATGCAAGAAGGACGGTAGATGTGAATAGGAGGCAGGGCTCGGCTGCCGGTTAACTAAGTGGCCCCTCGGGTCGGACGCAGGCCTGGTCTCGAACGAGGAGCCAACTGCCCCGCCCACCGCGTGCGCATTTGCTAAACACAATTTAAAACACAAATAAATTGTTATTTAATTCCCTAACACATCATTAAAATATTTACCTTAGTTCCCTAACACACAGAAAGTGTGGGGGAAAAAATCGTGAAAAATCAAGATGGCAGCCACTCACCTCGGTTCAGAAGGATAAGGCCCGCCCACACACGCACCGATTGGTCGACCGGTCAGGTCACCGAAGCGTAGGATTGGTCAATCGTCGAGTCACTCGACACTCAACTGTAGGACGGCACGTGCCAGGAACCCGCCGTCCGATTGGTCGACCTCGACGTCACACGGTCGCTAATGAGATGCTAATGAGCGGAACGCTGAACGTTTTTTGGATACCACGGGCGGGATTTTTGTCCGGCCGAAACGTAAATACGCCTATGACCGGTCCGGAATCGCAAGCTTTCTTTTGAGGCAACGCGCGCGTCGGTACGCTCTGTAACTTTCAAACGTATAGAGAACGGACAGACAGACATCGGGACAGACAGACAGAAGAGCCGCTTTATATATATAGATTAAGGGCAAGAGGATAACCAGGGAAAGAGTAGGGCCCATTAGGGACCAAAGTGGCAATCTGTGTGTAGAGCTGGAAGATGTAGGTGAGGTTTTAAATGAATATTTTGCATCTATGTTCACTATGGAGAAGGACGATGTAGGCATAGAAATCAGGCAGGGGGATTGTGATATACTTGAACAAATTAGCATTGAGAGGGAGGAGGTACTAGCGGTTTTAGCGGGCTTAAAAGTGGATAAAACCCCAGGCCCAGACGAGATGTATCCCAGGCTGCTGTGCGAGGCAAGGGAGGAGATTGCAGGGGCTCTGACACAAATTTTCAGAACCTCTCTGGCCACAGGGGAGGTGCCAGAGGACTGGAGGACAGCTAACGTAGTATCATTATTCAAGAAGTGTAGTAGGGATAAACCAAGGAATTACAGGCCAGTGAGCTCAACATCAGTGGTAGGGAAATTATTGGAAAAAATTCTGAGGGACAGAATTAGTCTCCACTTGGAGAGGCAAGGATTAATCAAGGATAGTCAGCATGGCTTTGTCAGGGGAAGATCGTGTATAACCAATTTGATTGAATTTTTCGAGGGGGTGACTAGGTGTGTGGATGAGGGTAGTGCAGTTGATGTAGTCTACATGGACTTCAGTAAGGCTTTTGACAAAGTCCCACATGGGAGACTGGTCAAGAAGGTAAGAGCCCATGGGATCCAGGGCAATTTAGCACATTGGATCTGAAATTGGCTTAGTGGCAGGAGGCAGAGGGTGATGGTCGAAGGTTGTTTTTGTGACTGGAAGCCTGTGTCCAATGGTGTGCCGCAGGGATCGGTGCTGGATCCGTTGCTGTTTGTACTGTACATTAATGATTCAGATATGAATGTAGGAGGTATGATCAGTAAGTTCACAGATGACACGAAAATTGGTGGAGTGGTAAATAGCGAGGAGGGAAGCCTCAGGCTACAGGACGATATAGACGGGTTGGTCAGATGGGCAGAACAGTGGCAAATGGAATTTAACCCTGAAAAGTGTGAGGTGATGCATTTTGGGAGGACTAACAAGGCAAGGGAATACACAATGAATGGTAGGACCCTAGGAAGGACAGAGAATCAGAGGGACCTTGGTGTGCATGTACATAGATCCCTGAAGGCAGCAGGGCAGGTAGATAAGGTGGTTAAGAAGGCATATGGGATACTTGCCTTCATTAGCCGAGGCATAGAATATAAGAGCAGGGAGGTTATGATGGAGCTGTACAAAACGCTAGTTAGACCACAGCTGGAATACTGTGTGCAGTTTTGGTCGCCACACTATAGGAAGGATGTGATTGCATTAGAGAGGGTGCAGAGGAGATTCACCAGGATGTTACCTGGGCTGGAGCGTTTCAGCTATGAAGACTGGACAGGCTGGGGTTGTTTTCCTTAGAGCAGAGAAGGCTGAGGGAGGACCTGATTGAGGTGTACAAATTATGAGGGGCATAGATAGGGTAGATAAAAAGGAACTTTTCCCCTTAGTAGAGGGGTCAATAACCAGGGGGCATAGTTTCAAGCTAAGAGGCAGGAGGTTTAGAGGGGATTAGAGGAAAAACTTTTTCACCAGAGGGTGGTTGGAATCTGGAACTCACTGCCTGAAAGGGTGGTAGAGGCAGGAATCCTCACAACAGTCAAGAAGCATTTAGATGAGCATGTGAAACGCCATAGCATACAAGGCTACGGACCAATTGCTGGAAAATGGGATTAAAATAGATAGGGCTTGATGGCTGGCGCAGATACGACGGGCCGAAGGACCTCTTTTTGTGCTGTATAACTCTATGGGGGAAAAATTCAGTTGGTTTGCACCTCCCGTTAGTGCCTTAAGAGGGCGCTAATGGGGCGCAAAGCAACTAGCGCCCATGCGCGGTGATGTTTGCGCCACTCACGAAATTGACTAGACATTTTGCGGCGGCGCTAAACACTACCGCCACGATCTCCTGCGCCCGCAGATCATGACGTCAGCCGAGTGTGCAACGCCCCGGTAGCACCCCGGACCGGATATTGAGTGGCGTCCCCTATCTTACCGCCTGCTGCTAGCAACGACAGGTTGAGGGGAGCATTTTGCAGTCGGGAAGGGACTGGGGGAGTGCTATTTAAAGGCAACCGCTTCCTGCCTTTTTTTGTCGGCGAAATTTTTGCACCACGCATTCTGAGTGAGAGAGAAAGACTGCAGGAGAAATTCAAAGCTGTGTTGAGGAGTTTTGGGTACTGAGCAGCACTTTGCAGGTTCTTTCTGATTTGATCTTCCTTGCATCTGAGCTTTTTCCCTGGGCCTTTCCATTGTTCTTTCCAGCAGGTTTGATGTACAGGTCTCTCCAGGCCAAGATTCAAGGCTGCAATGAGCAGGGTGTGGATGGAGAGCAAGATCGACCCTCCCCTTTAAGAACTGGCCGGCGCCAGTGTGTCTGTGTTCCATTGTTGACTGACATCACGTGAGCTTCGCCAACGCTCTGAGGTAGTGCCTCACTCCTCAGCATTAGCGCCTTAAGAGATGTGTGTAGTGCCTGATTTAGCGCTCCAATCGCCTCCAGGGGGGGATAGAAGTCAAGTTTGCAGTCGGAGGCGATAATTGGCGCCAGGCGCTAAACTTTGCACCCGTCCGATAATTGCACCCCAAATGGGGCGATACCAAACTTCTCCCCCTATGACAGCATAACAAAATAGGTGAATAGCTTTTACGGGTCAAAGCTTAAGAAACACTCATTGAACAGAAAGACACACCTACCTCTAGCCCTTTTTTCTCAAACTTCATGAAAGGACATCATGAATGCAGCAAATATCCAACAAGATTTACTCATCATGGATTTATGCGCCTTTTAAGCAATATTCTAGGTTTTTTTGTACCAGTTACGCTGACTTTTTAAAAAATCCATCTGATTTTCCATTAGGTTTTCTCCACCCCTCTCCCAAAGATGATGACTAATAATAACATAAGAGCAGGATAAATACTAACGGTACAGTACAGCTCCACAGGCTCTTCAATACCTGGGCTGTGTGGCCATTCCTTGTGGGTGAGTCCAGATATTGACTGTTACTAGGCTATTCTACCTTGAACATCAAAACCGCCGAGACCAATCCAGGGACCTGAGCCATCAGAAGCAGCTACTCTGATTCAACAGGTAGAGTGTGAAAGTCACAATCAGCTAGCAATACTTTGGATTCACTGCATTTGGATCTCCATTATTGTTTTCCTTTGATTTGTAAGAGTTAAATACTTTGTGGTTAGTCCGTGATAAATTATTACACCTAAACAGCAAATCAGTTCATTAGATAGCTGTCCTTGAAAACATAGGTTTTTGATTGGCTATCCTTTCATGTGATTAAGAAAATCAGGTCCACTTCCTTGGTGACTCACCGTGCAAATACATGGCACAGTGTTTAACTGCGCCACATAGAACAGTAAGATCCCAGGTTTGATTCCCAATCTGTGCTGAGTTAGCCAATCTCAATTGGAGCAGGAGTTTGGGTGACAAAATTGCCTCAGAACCTCTGATCTGGAGAGTGGAAAAATCAGTCACTATCCAATGGCCCTCACTGGAAAATGCCTGATTGTGGACTTTGGGTGAGAGCAGGCTGAAGTGCAAAGGCTTGGATGTGATGTCCTCCATCATCAAATAGTCTCACACATGCAGAATACCCCAGCATAGTTAGCATGTTGAGGACAGTAGAAAAAGGAGAAAGTCAGGCAGGTGGAAGAAATGCTTTAAATTAACCATTTAAAAAAAATAGACAGACAGTCAGATATCCTCACGAGCACTCTAATGTACAACACAATATCAACCAATCATTCCTGTTCAGTGTGTTGTCAATGATCGGGAGGTTCTCCGCTGACAGTCTGTTAACGTTGCCTGAGCTGGTATAGGGCCTTTCAAAAGTTGTACCTACATTGTATTGGGGGTGCGGAGGACTCTCAGGAGAGTTGACCAGACTATCCTTAATTTCCCAGTATAGTATGGACACCCATCTCTGATTACTTAAAGAAGAAAAGTCTGGTACATGAGGAATTATGAGCTGATTTGAAGCCATTCATCCCCAGGAAGAAAGATAATACTGGCTGTGCACTACTGCAAATTCAGTTGGTAGAAAGTTTCCCACGATTAGGTGGCTCTGGATCAGCTCCCAGGCTAGTCTAAAGTTCCAGCTCCCACTGAAATGAATAGATCAACTTTGTGATGCAGCCAATCCCTCCCCATAACTATGTCATAGGAACAGTTGTGGGCGAGGGCAAAAGAAACCTGAAAGAGCAGGTCTCTGAGGCTGCAAAATCAATGTTATTTTAATGAAGAGTGCAGGACCATCTTACGAGGCTCGCTGTTGGTGGGCGAGGCCCACCACTGGCAATGCAGGCTCTGAAAATTGCCCCTTGTATGTAATTTTATACTACTGTCTCTCCTGTGAGACTGCTCACAGCGAGTCAACTAGCTAGTAAGGCTGGGAGCTTGCTAAGGATGGCCCAGAATGTGTTACCCTTTTCACATCCTTTCTATAGTGGGGACATCTGGAAAATTTAACAGTCTATTTTGATGGGTGTGTAGTTTTCAATGCCACTGGCTCAGCTCTCAGCTCCGTCTACTGCAGGCCCACAGACAATGCAGTGTTGCAAATGTACCGGGGTCTGCCGTCATCAGCCCTCTCCTCAAAAAAACAACCCTTGACCACACTGTCCTTACAAACTACCACCCCATCTCCAACCTCCCTTTCCTCTCCAAAGTCCTTGAACATGTTGTCGCCTCCCAAATCCATTCCCACCTTTCCCGCAACTCCATGTTTGAAGCCATTGTTTTCGGTCCCTGCCACAAACTCCGTTCCCTAGTCACTGACTCCATCCTTCTCCCTAACATTTGTCTGAGGCTGAACCACACTGTTTGCAACCTTGGTGTCATATTTGACCCCGAAATGAGCTTCCGACCATATATCCGCAGCATAACTAAGACTGCCTATTTCCACCTCCGTAACATCACCCATCTCCGCCCTTGCCTCAGCTCATCCGCTGCTGAAACCCTCATCCATGCCTTTGTTACCTCTAGACTTGACTATTCCAACGCACTCCTGGCTGGCCTCCCATATTCTACCTGAAGTAAACTTGAGGTCATCCAAAACTTGTCCTAACTCGCACCAAGTCCCGTTCACCCATCATCCCTGTGCTTGCTGACCTACATTGGCTCCAAGCAACTCCTCGATTTCAAAATTCTCATCCTTGTTTTCAAATCCCTCCATGGCCTCGCCCCTCCCTATCCCTGTAATCTCCTCCAGCCCCACCCCTCCACCCCCGAGATATCTGCGCTCCTCTAATTCTGCCCTCTTGAGCATCCCTGATTATAATCACTCAACCATTGGTGGCCGTGCCTTCTGTTGCCTGGGCCCTAAGCTCTGGAATTCCCTGCCTAAACCTGTCCGCCTCACTACCTTTCTTTCCTCCTTTAACACGCCACTTAAAACGTACCTCTTTGACCAAGCTTTTGGTCATCTGCCCTAATTTCTCCTTATGTGGCTCGGTGTCAACTTTTTTGTCTTATAATACACCAGTGACGCGCCTTGGGGCGTTTTACTACATTAAAGGTGCTATATAAATACAAGTTGTTGTTGAAAAGAGCAACCAGAATGGTGCAGGAGATGGAGTGATTAGATTATGAGGAGCGATTATGTAGATTGGGCATGTTCTCTCTGGAAAAGAGAAGGTTAAGAGGTGAAATGATTGCAGGTATTAGATAATGTCAGAGTCATTGAGTCATAATGGCACAGAAGGAGGCCATTCAGCACATCGAGTCCGTGCCGGCTCTCTGTAGTGCAATCCAGTCAGTCCCATTCCCCCGCTCTATCCCTGTAGCCCTGCAAGTTTATTTCCCTCAAGTGTCTATCCAGTCTCCCCTTGAAAACATTGAGTGTTTCCACTTCCATCACTTCCGTCGGCAGCAAGTTCCAGGTCCTCACCACTTGCTGCGTAAAAAAGTTTTTCCTCACGTCCCTCCTGTATCTCTTGCCAAAACCTTAAATCTGTGTCCCCTTGCACCATCAACTAGTAGGAACAGCCTTTCCCCGTCTAGCCTATCCAAACCCATCATAATCTTGTACACCTCTATCAAATCATTCCTCAACCTCCTTTGCTCTAATGAAAACAAATCCAACTTCTCCAACCTGTCCTTGTAGCTAAGATCCCCCATCCTCAGAACCATTCTGGTAAATCTCCTCTGCACCCCTTCAAGGGCCTTCACGTCCTTCCTAAAGTGTGGTGACCAGAACTAGACACAATACTCCTGTTGTGGCCTAACCAGCGCTTTATAAAGGTTCAGCGTAACTTCTCTACTTTTGTACTCAATGCCTCTATTTATGAAACCCAAGATCCCATATGCTTTGCTAACCACTCTTTCAATATGTCCTGCCACCTTCAGGGTCCCTGCACACTCTTTAAAACTGTGCCATTAAGTGTATATTGCCTCTCCCTGTTCCTTCTGACAAAATGCATCACCTCACACTTCTCTGTATTAAATTCCATCTGCCACTTGTCTGCCCATTCTGCTAGCCTTTCTGTGTCCTGTTGCAGTCGATTGGTATCATCCTCACTGTTTGTCACCACCCCAAGTTTGGTGTCATCGGTAAATTTAGAAATTCTACTCTGTATTCCAATATATAGGTCATTTATATATATCAAAAAAAGCAGTGGCCCCAGCACTGACCCTTGGGGAACACCACTGTCTACCATCCTCCAGTCTGAAAAACAGCCATTTACCACAACTTGCTGTTTTCTGTCCTTAAGCTAATTCCTTATCCAAGCTGCCACTGACCCACCTATTCCGTGAGCCTCAATTTTGTTAACCAGCCTTCTATGTGGTACTTTGTCAAATGCCTTCCTAAAATCCATGTAGACAACATCCATTGCATTCCCTTCATCGATCCTCCCTGTTACTTCATCAAAAAATTCAATTAGACTAGTCAAACATGATCTGCCTTTTACAAATCCGTGTTGGCTCTCCTTAATTAGCTTAAACCTCTCCAAGTGTCCGTTAATTTTTTTTTTTGATTATTGTTTCTAAAACTTTACCCACCACTGATGTTAAACTGACCAGCCTGTAGTTACTAAGATTGTCCTTACACCCTTTCTTGAACAATGGTGTCACATTTGCCACTTTCCAATCCTCAGGCACCTCCCCCGCATCTAGGGAAGATTGGAAAATTATGGCAAGCCCTTCCGCAATCTCCTCCCCCAATTCCCTTAGCAATCTGGGATGCAAGCCAGCTGGACCAGGCGACTTATCCACTCTAAGCATACCCAGCCTTTCTGGTACATCCTGTCTATCAATTTTCACCCCTTCCATTGCTTCTACCTTTTCCACTGCTACTGATACTATGTAGACCATGACAAGTTGTTTCACCTTGTCCAAATAAGTAGAACCAGAGGACACGGCCTGCACTTGAAGGGGGTAAATTCAGAACTAATCTGCAGCACATTATTTCAGTGAGCGAATAATCAATCTATGAAACAGGCTCCCCAGGGAGACACTGGAAACAGATAGTACTGATTCATTCAAATGTAAGATTTCTTTCAACAAATAATATTCTGGGATACAGTATGTGAGTAATTTGAGACATAACATATGTTAAGTGTAGCATGCTTGAATGGAATAAGTGACTTTGGACCTATGGTTCCAAAAGCTTTCCACCACTGGGGGTTTTCTTTGCCTCATATTTGGGTCTGTTGTAGACTAACTGATAGAGATTGATTGCTGTGATTAGTCAACAACAACTCCATTATCGTTGTATTATGCAGCTACCAGGATAGTAGAAGATGCATTAGATAGATCTTGGGGGGTGATTTTCATTCAGAAGTCGGGAAGGAGACGGGACTACAACTTTCGGGGTTGCAGTCCCGCCATCATCGAGATGCGGCCAATCCACGCAATTTTAACTTGATTGACCTTGTTGAGGCCGCTGGGCGGGCTCAACAGGCCAATTAAGGGCCACCCGGCAACAGGCGACGTCACAGACTGAAATTTCATCTGTCAAGATGTTTTGACAGATGAAATATCAGTGTTTCACAGCTGTTTGAAGCTGTCAAACACTGACAGTCTTACTTCTAACTAGGGTTGCAAAGGGGTGGAAAGTTTCCGGTAAATTTCCGGTAATTTTCCATGGGAAGTTTAGCTTGGGAATTTTGGGAATTTTGCCCAAAAAAGCACATGCTAGCATAATATTGTTTTTTTTGTATTTCTTTCTTTTTTTTCCACAGGTCCTCTCTTAAAATTACTAACAGAGATGGAATCTTAATTATTAAGGAATTTCTTAATCAATATATGTTTATCTTCTTACTTGGCTTGTTTTAATAATTACAAGTTTTGTGTGTGACTGTGAACAAATGTGACCTGATTGGTTGGATGAGTGGATGAGCGATTAGCTCCCTCTATTTGTAATATTTGCATATCGAATTGTGATTGGCCTGCAGGCATCTGTAAGACTGCTATAGTTTTTTTAAGATCCAGGTTAGGGGTCCTGAGGGAAGTCATTTTGTTTTCTGCTGATGTTGTGATGATGCAGTAAGTAAATCAGACTTTATACCAAATAAACCAGTTACTTGTTGAACTCTGTTGTCCTTCAATTTAAAATATACAAAATAATACACTATTGGTGATGTAGCGTCGTGTGTGTACAGGTCATGCTTCCATCACATGGAGCATCAGCAAAAATGTACTCACCCTGTTGCAATCGTGCTGATCGACCGCAGTTCGACACAGAAATGAATGCCCTTTATTTCTCTGCATAGAACAATGCCACGTTTACCGTCGGATGTGTGGAAGCATTTTACCCCAGGCATTAAAGATGGAAAGACTGTGTACATGTGCAAACACTGTAGAAAGCCATATGTAAAGAATGCCACAAAGATGCAGCAGCATTTATCCAAATGCAACAACTTCACTCATATTACGTCTATTGGGTGCGCAGCTCATGGGCTTAACCTGCTCCTCAAGGACATCATGGGTTTGAGAACCATGGAAGCACTGTACAAGAGAGCCAAGCAAGTTGTTAAGTATGTCAGGGGAAAACAGGTAGTTGCAGCAACCTACAACTCCAAGCAAATGACAAAGAACAAGAACACCACACTGAAGCTGCCCAACAACACTAGATGGGGTGGTGTTGTCATAATGTACAACAGCCTTCTGGAGGATAAGGAGTCGCTGCAAGAAATGGCAATATCCCAGTCTGGGGATATGGAAACCACCATCAAGAAAATACTGCTGGATGATGTGTTTTGGGAGAGAGTGGTTAGCAGCCTTAAACTACTCTCACCAGTAGCATCTGCAATTGCTCAGATTGAAGGAGATGACGCTGTCTTGTCAGATGTTCTCAGGCTTTTTACTGATTTAAAAGAACAAATCAGCATTGCCCTACCCACATCCCTGCTGCTCAAAGCAGAGGAGAAGGCAATTGTTCAATTCATACAGACGAGTCAAGAATTTTGTGTCAAGCCGATTCATGCTGCAGCATACATGCTGGACCCAAAGCATGTTGGGAGACCAATACTTTCTGGAGAACAGATCAACAGCGCTTACAGTGTGATTTCTACCCTCTCACACCATCTCAATCTGGATGTGGGCAAAGTTCTGGGAAGTCTGGCAAAGTTCTCTACCAAGCAAGGTCTTTGGAATGGGGATGGGATATGGGAATCATGCAAGCATATCAGTGCACATACCTGGTGGAAGGGATTTTTTCATCTGAGGCCCTGTCACCTATTGCATCGGTGATACTCCAAATCCCACCTTCATCAGCGGCCTCTGAACGAAACTGGTCACTTTTTGGGAATCCGCATACAAAGGTGCGCAACAGGCTGACTAACAAGAGAGTGGAGAAACTGGTGGCTATCCGGGCGAACCTACAACTTATTGAGCCAGATACAGAAGTGTCCACCACACAGCTAGACACTGACACAGAGGAGGAAATGGACACGTCAGAGCCAGAGTCAGAGAATCAGGAGGAGCAATGAGGAGTAGAAGACTCAGAAGACTCATGAGTAGAAGACTCAAAGGGACAAAATAAGGACAAATTACAGGCTAAATAAGCTGATGCTCTTTTTATTTTATTTTAGATGGGTCTTTTTTGTGGGGTTCAATAAAGTTCAAAATTATAACCTAAATAAAGTTTTGAAAGCCTGTTTTTATTTGTATGGAACAGTATGTCTATTTTGACGACAAAGATAATATAAGGGTCAGAGACAAAAACCATCAGTGTGCAAAAAAACTCAAAATTCCCATAAATTCCCGAAAATTCCCATGGAAAGTTTCATCTTTTAAAAATTCCCAGAATTTTGCAACCCTACTTCTAACATGAGTCCTTCTCCACAGACTCAGTTAGAAATCTCCCCGGCACAGAAAGCTGAAGGCTGTCACTTTTGACAGTTCGCAGCCATTCTGCTTTCTGTGTCGGTTAGATGATGGACTCCCGAAACCTAGAGGAAGAAAGGCTGTTAAGGTAAGTACAGGTAATTTAAACTTCTTTACACACTTTAGACACACCAAACACACTTACCTTTGCACTCATGCACCCATCACTCACCTGAACACCGACATCTCGACCCCTCCAAGTCCTTCAACCCGACTCCTCTAACTTGGCGTGGTTTGGAGCTGTTGGGAATCCCACACTTCAAGCTTTAAAATAGGGATTAGGCTAAAAACTGCCTGTTAACTACCTGTTAACAGGCAGTTAATTGGCAATAATCCCTTCCCGCCTCGGGTAGGCGGGTCCCAGTGCGGGGCAGGTACCCGTCTCCTTTGAAACTTACATGGAGGCGGGTTGGGGGCGGGATGGTGTCGGGACCCCCGAATTTGGGACTTTAACCCCCTGCACGCCTCCAATCCCGACTCCACGGCCCAATGAAAATCGACCCCTTGGTCTTTTTCATCCAGCAATTCCTATGTTCCCTAGCAATGATGACCAGGATCAAAACCAATACCTTCCTGTTTTGTAACAGCCAAAATTGTTAATCCCCAATCACTGGGATGATTATTTATTGGCAAGTTTTGTAACTGAAGCTCAAGTACCCTGCCCTGTATCTATCTCACTGCAGATCTTTTTTCAATCTCTAATGCTACTTGATCCCTCAAATTCTTGATAAAAACAGAAAATATTTTATTTAAAATTTCATTGAACTGTGCCATTTCTCCTCAAAGTCCAAAGCTCACCTCCATTAGCCAACATTCCCAATCCTGATCACTATCCAGTGACTGCTACTACAAAGTGCAGATACATGGAAGGGTACCTGACATACATGGAATCCTACCCCCTGCATGTGGAGCCTTCAGAAGGGGAGGGGAGAAAACTGGCAGTAAAAATAAATGAAACAAAAAGGAAATCCAGAGCAGGTTTTTGCTAGTTGCACTCCCCCCACCTCTAATTATTAACCTCACCATAGGGAACATCAAATCCCATTTGTGTAAATCATCTCCTCCCCCACTCCAAGCTCCATAATTAATGTTACATACCATTCCTAACATGTTTGGAGTGTTTTAGCTTGGGGTTCAATCCTGCCATATAGATCTATAACCACAACTATTCTTTCATATTTTCCTGTTTCATTTGTGAGCCCTTCTCATTCCTCTTTGGAAAAGGCTTCCTTTCTAGTATTTGCTCTTGATGTATTGAATTACCGTGGGAATTTTTAAATGTCATTTAGGCACTGGTTGGCTCTACAATTCTCTCCACATTTACAGACAGCAAAATTGGTGAAGGTTCCTACCCCATCACTGTGCTGTGACTTCTGGAAAGTGGAAAAGTCAGGTGAGGTAGCATTTGGTTCAGCTGCAATGACCCTACAACAGTCACTTAATTTTTTCAGAACTTAAATAATTGGCACTAGATAATTTCCAGGAGAGCTGCTGGTGTCCTTGGAATTGTACCCTATTAAATAACTACACTCCATGGTACGAGACTGAATCATACAACTGCCAGGTTTAACCCCTGATCTGTGCACCGTTAGTTGATTTCTGCTAATCGGATAGTATGGTGGGCTAAAGGCCCCTGTTAGAAGTGGGGGAAAATCCTAATTGCTATCCAGTGCATTTATAAGTGGATCCCGGGTAAAAACGGGAACAGGGCAACTGTGATGTCCCCTGGGATGGAGAAGCCTGCCGCTAGATTGTCAGTCCATGGATGGAAAATCAAGCTCATCTTCTCCAACATTTGCTTCAGCTCATTATGAAAAATGTAAGTAGTTAGATAACATGTTCTCCTGTTGGATGAGCAAGTTTATCTCGTGAGAAACTGAACCACGCAGACAAGGAAGGTCCCAGGTATGATCCTTGAATTGTGGAGAGTCGGCTGATCTCAGCCAAACAGCAATAAAAATGCTACAATTAGTCTCAGCACACCAGGTCAGGGAAGGGAAAAAGCAGACAGGATCCCATAACCTGATTACTGTCCAACTGAAACTCTGTGAGTGTGAATACTAGGTAAGGAAAGGAATGGGCTCGGCTGCAATTTCCCCTCATAACCGAACAGCTTGACGAGACCCACTGTCAAAACTCATACATAAATAATGGGTACTTGAGTAAGATCCAAGATCCTGGCACCCACGGAACTGATTCTCAGAAAAAAGTCTATGATTTTATCGGCCAAGGAGACAGGAGAAAATGGACGGGGGGGAAAAAAGCATAGTTGGAAGCAAGTAAATTTAATTTGCCAACTAAAACCGTGCACAATTTTAAGTGATTTCCACACCATTAAATACAAAAAAAATGAATGACTGATCAATCTTGGTGAGTTGTACAATGCTGTACAAGTAGTATGAATGTGAATAGACACTCATTGGCTGTCCTCCAGGTAACTGAGCTTGATCTGTGCGCTGCCAGGAATGCTCAATGCACCTTTATGTGATGCAGACAGTTCATTGGAAGCTGGCAGAAAACTACGTTGCAAAAAAAAATCTAAAGCATGAAACATACTTGCACTTCTCTCTTTTAAATCTGTTAGCTTAATATATTTATATATATTTATCTGTATCTATATGTATCTATATATCGGAAAAGATAAGGGTTGAGCTCAGCATCTATTCATGGGTCTGTGCCCCCTTTATTTATCTAATATGTAGTGGGTAGAGAAAACACAATTTTAATAATAAACACTTACTTCACAGTCTACAGGGCGATCGCGTCAAAATCCTTGTCAAGTTCTTTCACTGGAGATCAACACCACCTCACCTTCCACTTCCACCCCAGCATGCCCTCCCTTATAACAATTTAGCCTCCGATTCCCTAAAATACCATACGAGATCTGCTAAAAAGTGCTAAAACATGCGTTACATAGTATTATGCCTTCATAGTTTTACAAACACATATCCTCCAACTTGCTGTGAGCAATACATAGAAACATAGAAGATAGGAGTAGGCCATTCGGCCCCTTGAGCCTGTTCCGCCATTTAATATCATGGCTCATCATCCAAATTCAGTACCCGGTCCCTGCTTTCTCCCCATATCCCTTGATCCCTTTAGCCTTAAAAAATATATCTAACTCCTTCTTGAATATATTTAAAAAGTTGGCCTCAAATACCATGAGAGATCTGCTAGCATGTAACTACTAATTTATTAAAACGGTACATATAGCACATAATTCCTATCCCTCACACTCAACTTGTACCATACTTCAAAGAAAAGTTTAAATAAACAAAGAAACTCTCCAAGGACACAAAAAACCAGAGCCACAAAGTCTGCACGCTATTTACAAAGGTAGGGTTTTAACTTTAGCTTGATTATTATATATTTATTCCTGGGATGTGGGCAATTACCCATCCCTCGTTGCGCTGAGAAGGTGGGCCTTCTCCTTGAAGCATGCAGTCCTTGTGCTGGTGATGGTGCTCCCACAACGGTGTTAGGTAGGGAATTCCAGCAATTAGACTTTGTTATCTTGAAGGGACATAGCTTCACTTTAAGAACAGATTAATACCTTGTACATTACAAGATAGCATATCATCTTATCCTTGCAAGATAGCATATCATCTGATTTACTATGAGCAATGGAAGATCCACTAGTACACATAAAAATATTGCATCTAGCACCTGTTTTATCCATCACACATCGGGAATCACACCTGTACAAATATTTGCGCTATACTTATGCACATTTCATATTTATAATACAGCAATAAATCACAAACAGAAAAGGAATAGGAAACATCGGAAGTCAGCAAAGTCGGAACATAAACTTCCAATGCGAAATTACTTAGAACATATGAAAAGAATGAGCTGTTAGCAAACACTAACAATAAAACTGGGCAACCAGTGTAATAATCTCAAGTGTTTTTTGAAAGTCCTTTCAGCTGGAATCTTGAAAATTAGATTTGTAACATAAAGTAAAAAAAACCCACATTTTTGCACAATGGTGTCTGCAACTCCTCTATAAACAGTGGAAACTCTGCAAATACTATAACATGATTCAAATTTGGAGACAGTCCTTGAATAAAAATTCAGAATTTAAATATAATTATTTACGCAGAACCATTTACTAACACAAGGTATTGTTGCAGAGATATTTGGTAAACAAGGAAAGATGTGAGTGAGTGTAATGTTTTTTAACTTTTCTATATATCTTAGCTCTCATTATAAAAGCCTCATCCTAAACAGATAGAACATAGCAGTAAGTATGTTAGCTGCAGAGATATATTTATTTATTAGTCGATCTCCCATGTCATTGCACACAGGGAGTTAAGGCCAAGTGTAGTCTTCGGGTAAGGTGTGGTTAGAAGGTAAGGGATTAATGAACCACAGCATTCAGACGTCATTTTAAAATCATATATTCTATTCTTGTTATATTATACATTGGTTTTATATTATTTAGAGTTAGCAAACTGTCCGGCAATTTGGCAGACAGATAATACCACTGGTGTGAGTGTGTGATTACAGCATCACAACTTGACATTAGCAGTTTTCATTATAAATGTGGACATAGCAATGTATGATGGAAAAAATTGACACAGGATGTACGTGCAGATGCAAGATGTTTTATATATCATAGATGTAACTGTATGTGAAGGGAAAAAATGGATTTATTTACCTACCCCCCACGGGTAAGTAAAACACTATGGAGAGGAATTTCCATGGGGTTTTCCCAGTCTCCCTTCATAACCCCTGAAGAAACAAAATAAACAGAAGTTTTTGGCTATTTATGCTGTTTTCGCTGCTCTCCCACAAGAGAATCCCTCAGGAAATTCCAGGAAAATGTATTTATTTTGCATCAAAAAACAGTTGCTTCCCATCTGAGGAGATCGCTCACAAATTTCCTTCCAAATCTTTGAATGCAAGTGTGCATACATCTCCCACATCCACACCCCAGCAATGACACACCCCTCCCCCTGTAAGAGCAACCTACAGTAGATCTGCCGGTAAATCAGATATATTTATTATCTCTTCAATTTCTTGCCTCCTCCCCTGAAGCTGATGACTCATAATGGGCCACACTTCCAAGGGTGCTGGCTTACTTTTGTGATGGCGTGGCATCAGGTTATTGATCTGTGGAAGGCATTAAAGCCAAGTCTAATCCTGCCCTTGCTTGATGTCACCACATGCATTCTTTCCAGCAGGGATTCACTGGATGGTAATCAGAAGTGAGAACCCTGGCAGGTTTTCCCCTCCCCACCCCTGTGGTTTCGAGGGACATTGTAGTACCCGTGCCTGGCTCTGGCTCAGATCAGCTAACTCAGTATAGACCACAGACTGAACCTGGAACCTTCCTGCTTTATACAATCACAATCACACCAGCAGCTGCATTTACTCACTGCGCTCCTGACATAGCTTTACAAATTTTTTTTTTACATTTAGAGGGTACTGTGCTTAAGAATTTTCCCATAAACTCTGACATTAACTTCCAGTATGTATGAAAAAGGCAACAAATCCCTTTATGATTTTCCCTCCCTGTGGGTCAAGATTGTGGCTATCACTTGGCAATTATCTACAGCACTCTTGCCGCAGAGCAGGAACTTAGTGCAGGATTCTGCTTCACTCCTGCAAAGTCACCAGGAAAATACCTGGGGCACACACAATAATTACAGCACAGAAGCAGGCCATTCGGCCCAATTGGTCCAGGTCAGTATTTATGCTCCACACGAGCCTCCTCCCTCTTCAACTAACCGTATCAGCAGGACGTTCTATTCCTTTCTCCCTCATACGTTTATCTAGTTTCCCCTTAAATGCATCTATGCTATTTGCCTCAACCACTCCTTCTGGTAGTGAGTTTCACATTCTAACTACTCTCTGGGTAAAGAAGTTTCTCCAGAATTCCCTGTTGGATTTATTACTGACTATCTTATATTTATGGCCCCTAGTTCTGGTCTCCCCGACAAGTGGAAACATCTTCTATACGTCTACCCTATCAAACCCTTCAATAATCTTAAGAATCTCTATCAGGCCACCCCTTGGCCTTCTCTTTTCTAGAGAAAAGAGCCCCAGTCTGGTTCGACGAGAATGACCAGGAGATACAGGAGCTAATAAGCCGCAAGCGCAAGGCATTCCTGATCTGGAAACAGCAACATAACTCGAGAGCAAGAAAGCAGCTCTACAGATGCCTGAAGGCCGAGGTCCAACAAAAAACTCGCGACCTAAAGAACAGGTGGTGGGTGGAGAAAGCGCAGGAGATCCAGCAGCTAGCCGACAACCACGACGTGCGTGGATTCTTTACAGCAGTCAAGACCATCTACGGCCCAAGCACCCAAGGTCCTACCCGACTGCGGGCCAAGAACAGAGAGGTACTCATCAAGGACAGAGAGGCAGTCAGTGCCTGCTGGAAGGAGCACTTCAAAGATGTCCTTAACCGAGACTCTGTCTTCGACGCGAGTGTCCTCAACTCGATCCTGCAGCATGCTACCCGCCACCATCTCAGCACAACCCCAGCCCGGCATGTGGTTGAAAAGACCATCCGACAACTGAAGAACAACAAGGCCACAGGAGCAGATGGAATCCCTGCCGAGGCACTAAAGCATGGCGGAGAAGCACTACTGGCGCGAATTCATGAACTAATTTCTCTTATCTGGAAGGAGGAGAGCATGCCAGGGGATCTCAGAGACGCCATAATTGTGACCATCTTCAAGAAAGGTGACAAGTCCGATTGCGGTAATTACAGAGGAGTTTCCCTGCTGTCTGCCACAGGGAAAGTCATCGCAAGAATCCTCCTCAATCGCCTTCTCCCAGTGGCCGAAGAGCTCCTCCCAGAGTTGCAATGCGGATTCCGCCCACTAAGGGGCACAATGGACATGATCTTCACCGCGCGGCAATTACAAGAGAAATGCAGGGCACAGCACCAACCACTGTACATGGCCTTCTTTGATCTCACAAAGGGTGACTGTCTGTGTGGAGTTTGCACATTCTCCCCGTGTTTGCGTGGGTTTTCTCCGGGTGCTCCGGTTTCCTCCCACAGTCCAAAGATGTGCGGGTTAGGTTGATTGGCCATGATTAAAATTGGCCCTTAGTGTTAGGGGGGATTAAATACGTGGGGTTACGGGGTTATGGGGATAGGGCTTGGGTGGGATGGCTGTCGGTGTAGGGACCGGGTGCTAGGGTTTGGATGATCAGCCATGATCTCGTTGAATGGCGGAGCAGGCTTGAAGGGCCGAATGGCCTACTCCTGCTCCTATCTTCTATGTTTCGACACTGTCAACCATGAGGGATTATGGAGTGTCCTCCTCAAATTCGGCTGCCCTCAATAGTTTATCACCATCCTCCGCCTGCTTCACGATGACATGCAAGCTGTGATCCTGACCAATGGTTCCACCACAGACCCAATTCACATACGGACCGGGGTCAAGCAAGGCTGTGTCATCGCACCAACGCTCTTTTCGATCTTCCTTGCTGCAATGCTCCATCTCACCCTCAGTAAGCTCCCCGCTGGAGTGGAGCTTATTTACAGAACAAACGGGAAACTGTTCAACCTCCGTCGCCTCCAGCCCAGATCCAAGGTCGTCCCATCCTCTGTCGTCGAATTACAGTATGCTGGCGACGCTTGCGTCTGCGCTCATTCGGAGGTCAAACTCCAAACCATCATCAACACCTTCACCGAAGCGTACAAGAGTATGACAAAGGTCCGCTACCAACCTGCCCCCGCCACAAAGTACTGCCCCCCGATTATCAAAATCCATGACAAGGCCTTGGACAACGTGGACCACTTTCCATACCTCGGGAGCCTACTGTCAACAAGGGCAGACGTCGATGACGAAGTCCAACACCGCCTTCAGTGTGCCAGTGCAGCCTTTGGTCGCCTGAGGAAGAGTGTGCTTGAAGACCAGGACCTCAAACCCGGCACTAAGCTCATGATCTACAGAGTAGCAGTGATACCTGCCCTGCTGTATTCCACAGAGACATGGACCATGTACAGCAGGCACCTCAAAGCACTGGGGAGGTACCACCAACGCTACCTCCGCAAGATCCTGCAAATCCATTGGCAGGATAGGCGCACCAACGTCAGTGTTCTCGCTCAGGCCAACATCCCCATATCAAAGCTTTGACCACGCTCGATCAGCTCCGATGGACGGGTCACATTGTCCGCATGCCCGATCTAAGACTCCCTAAACAAGCGCACTATTCGGAGCTCCAACATGGCAAGAGAGCCCCAGGTGGGCAGAGGAAACACTTCAAGGACACCCTCAAAGCCTCCTTGAAAAAGTGCAGCATCCCCACTGACACCTGGGAATCCCTGGCCCAAGACCGCACAAAGTGAAGGAGAAGCATCCGGGAAGGCGCCGAACACCTCGAGTCTCTTCGCCGGGAGCAAGCGGAAGTCAAGCGCAAGCAGCGCACGTCAACCCAAGCACCCTACCCACCCGCCCCTTCAACCACCATCTGCCACACCTGTGACAGAGACTGTAGGTCCCGCATTGGACTCATCAGTCACCTGAGAACTCATTTTTAATGAGGAAGCAAGTCATCCTCGGTTCCGAGGGACTGCCTAAGAAGGAGAAAAAGAGGAGTCTGTTCAATCTTTTAACTAGCACGGCCACAAAAACAGCAGAAAGAATAACAGGTGTTGGTAACAGTGGAGGTTAGTGACTTTTGAAGAACACTGCAGACAATAAAGTGGGAAAAGCTTCAATCAGGGGATGGAAGCTGTAGTAAGCCTTCCTTTTTTTAATGAATAGAAGAGAAAGATAAATGAGAGGCCCAGAGAATCGTACATTATGAGATGTGCAGACCTTCCACATAAAGTTATGTGTTTTAGAATGAAGACTGTTTCATTTGAAACCATACAATTGCACAAGTGTGACAGCTACAGAAACCCAAACTACTCTCGTCTGACAGCATCAAAGCTCCAGAATTTGAAGAAAACCTTGAAACACACATCCTGTTTGAATTACAGTATCATTTTGGTGTCCCAGCATCTCAAGCCGGGCCCCAACAAAACAAATACTCAGTAAAATCACTTGCAGATGTAGACCATCCCAGAAGAACATTTCACTCCTTTTTACAGAATCTCTTCCAGTTTTACTCCCAGAATTGTTAGCAGCATTAACGCTATTGTACAGTACAGTAGACATGTGTGCGAAAGTGTGGGGGCGGGGGTTGGGCAGCATTCTATAATTCACTGGAGCTTTATTATTTGAAACAATTGCTTGCCTGAGTCACTGGAACCGTTCCATGCTGGGGTGGAAGGCTGCAACTGAGTTTCATCTGGTAAATCCATTCCTGGAGGAAATCAAAAGGAAACACTTATTAATGGCTACAATATTTAATCTGAATAAGAGCCTACCATACTTCATGTACTTACAAAGACATTTGAAACCTCTCTTGCTGGGCTAGTAAATACCACAAGTTTTGCACGGTTGTTTTTTGTTTGGTGAATTCGTGTTGTTTAAGATAATGCATGTAATAAGAGGCAATATTCTTTGCGTCCACTATCAGCATTTGGTACGCTACCGCAATAAAGTTCCCCCCATTGTCCCCCAAAAATGTGCCTTAGCCCAGGTACAGAAGAACACCCATTCCATCAAATGTACATTCCCATTTCCACATCAGCCATCTCTCTGGCTTATCAGAGTGAGATTGTCAATTACTACCAATTCAGAGGTAGTTTTATACAGTTTCATCATTCACTAGGAAGTAAGTTGAGACTGCCCAAACTCATTTCACACTGAACCCTTACAGACATCCAAGATTCTTCATATACAGATACCTGGGAGTCAATTTTAACTCCAAATGAAGGGAGGGTCTCATCAATTCCTTTCCCACCCTGATCTGCTTGACTACAATTTTAAATAGCAGGCGGCAAGAACATTCGTCCCAAGCCAGCAGGGTCCTCTTTAAATGTGCAGATCAGGTCCTGATGATGTCAACGTGACCCGCTCTGCTATTTTAACCTGACGCCTGAGCAAGGGAATAGTGGAGACTTCCTCACAGGCAAAACCTGCCAGGAACAACAGCAAAGACCAAAAGAGGCACAGCAAGGTAAGTTTTAAAAAAAAAATCACTTTCCTTGTGGGCCGGGGGAAGCCAGAGTGCTATTTTGTCTGATTACACTTCTGTGAAGCGCCTAGGGATGTTTTACTATATTAAAGGCGCTATATAAATGCAAGTTGTTGTTGTTGTTCTCCACGAGGAAACCGATAGTCAGGCAGCCACCTCCCACTGACATCCCGGCCACTTTGGTCGGGAAGTTGGCAAGTGACATGCTAATGAGACCCTGCCGTTAAAGTCAGCCATGACCCCTGCTACCGCTCCAGGATGGGCTGGCCGCTTGCATAGTCACATTTCCAACCAGGAGTTAAAATCGAGCCCCCGATCTCACCTGGGCCACAAACAGGACCTGCTGTGATTTTGTTTTTACAAAAAATGAGTTGCTCTCATGAACCTCTTAGCTGTTGGCTGCAGCATGGATCAGGACTTGATAGTAAGTCCTTTGTTCCTTGCTCATTTGGTAAATGTGCATGGGAGAAACTAAAGTGAGTAGCAAACCAATTTTAAAAGGGGAAAAGTAGTACCATTTGTAACCTAACTAAAATCTGCATGGAATACACAGGTCTCTGAAGACGTCACTTATGGCAAGCAACTGGTCAGGGTTACACAATGGAAGCTGTACATATAGTTTCACTTGATGAATGGGAGATAGATGGTTTTGCTTGATTAACTTTAGGAGTCAGAGAAAAATTGAAATATCTACAATCTATGGTAGCAAAGGATTTGATGTGCAATTGGCCTTTTCTCACTCCTTGCTTTATGTCCTCATTTCACAGCTGAGCAAAACTCTATGAGCATGTCAAAGGTCAAGATGTATAGATAAACACCAATGTGATATTATACTCAAATTGAATGAAGGAAGGTACTCACCACTGTTTAGAGTTTGCTCCTATTCACAACAAATCTCAGTTCATAACCCATTTCTAAACAGACCAGTCCTCACATATATCAATTAGTCAGGCCAATCAGGAAAGACAGAATTGGTTTGTATAGTAGAAAGGATGTTTAAATTTTCTATCTAATGAAGCTAATATGCACTAAGAGAGACAACTTCTGCATTTCGCTTATAAATTGCCCTGGGATTTGCAGTTTATTGGATTGCCTGCTTGGGTCTGCACTTAACTGTAGTACAGAGCAATACTGTAACATGATTAGGAACCAATTTACTCTCAAATCAGATCAAACCCCACAACAGTGGCTCAGTCAAATGATCCTGATGAGATTACTATACTATCACCGTCTACTGACATGCAAGAATGATTTATAATGGGGACTGGTTGGGCCTCTGTTCAAGGAAGAAGTGGAGCACCCTCAGGCCATCCTGGTGGGGGATGGAGGTGTAGAGGGATTGTACGTCCATGGTGAAAAGGAGGCGGTTGGGGCCAGGACACTGGAAACTGTTAAAGCGACACCTCCTCCTACCTCCACCTGGACCATAACCCTACTACCGAACATCAAACCACCATTTCCAAGACTGTCACTGACCTCATCTCCTCTGGAGATCTTCCCCCACGGCCACCAACCTCATAGTTCCCCAACCCCGCACAGCCCGCTTCTACCTCCTTCCCAAGATCCACAAACAGGACTGCCCTGGTAGACCCATCGTTTCAGCCTGTTCTTGCCCCACGGAACTTATCTCTTCCTATCTCGACTCTATCTTTTCTCCCCTTGTCCAGTCTCTTCCCACCTACATCCGCGACTCTTCTGACGCCCTCCGCTACTTTAACAGTTTCCAGTTTCCTGACCCCAGCCGCCTCCTTTTCACCATGGACGTACAATCCCTCTACACCTCCATCCCCCACCAGGACAGCCTGAGGGCACTCCGCTTCTTCCTTGAGCAGAGGCCCGTCCAGTCCCCATCCACCACCACCCTCCTCCGCCTGGCTGAACTTGTTCTCACATTGAACAACTTCTCCTTTGACTCCACTCATTTCCTCCAAATTAAAGGTGTTGCTATGGGTACCCGCATGGATCCTAGCTATGCCTGCCTTTTCGTGGGATATGTGGAACAATCTTTGTTCCAGTCCTACTCGGGTCCCCTCCCTCACCTCTTTTTCCGGTACATTGATGACTGTATTAGTGCCGTTTCCTGCTCTCGCCCTGAACTAGACAATTTCATTCACTTTGCCTCCAATTTCCACCCTTCCCTCACCTTCACATGGTCCATCTTCGACTCTTCCCTTCCCTTCCTCGACTTCTCCGTCTCCATTTCTGGGGATAGGTTATTGACCAACATTCACTACAAGCCCACTGACTCCCACAGCTACCTGGACTACACTTCCTCCCACCCCTCCTCGTGTAAGGATTCTATTCCATTCTCCCAGTTTCTCAGTCTCCACCGCATCTGCTCCGACGATGCCACCTTCCACACCAGTGCTTCCGACATGTCTTCCTTTTTCTTCAACCGAGGATTCCCCTCTACCGTGGTTGACACAGCCCTCAACCGGGTCCGTTCTATCTCCCGCACTTCTGCCCTCACCCCTGCCCCTCCCTCCCAGAACCACGATAGGGTTCCCCTTGTCCTCACCTTTCACCCCACCAGCCTCCACATTCAACGGATCATCCTCCGCCATTTCCGCCACCTCCAACGTGATCCCACCACCAAACGCATCTTCCCCTCCCCTCCCCTTTCAGCATTCCGAAGGGACCGCTCCCTCCGAGACACCCTAGTCCACTCCTCTGTCACCCCCAGCACCCCTTCCCCTTCGCCCAGCACCTTCCCGTGCAAGTGCAGGAGATGCAACACCTGCCCATATACCTCCCCCCTTCCCACTGTCCAGGGCCCCAAACACCCCTTCCAAGTGAAACAGCGATTTACTTGTACTTCTTGCAATCTAGTATATTGTATTCGCTGCTCACGATGCGGTCTCCTCTACATTGGGGAGACCAAACGCAGATTGGGTGACCGCTTTGCGGAACACCTCCGTTCAGTCCGTAAGGGTTACCCCGAGCTTCCGGTCGCCTGTCATTTCAATTCACCGTTCCATTCCCACTCAGACCTCACCATCTGCGGCCTCTTGCATTGTTCCACGGAAACTCAGCGTAAGCTCGAGGAACAGCACCTCATCTTCCGATTAGGCACTTTACAGCCTTCCGGACTCAATATCGAGTTCCGGACTCAATATCGAGTTCAACAATTTCAGATCATAACTTCGGCCCCTATTATATTTTCATATTTTTTATCCACACTTTTGGTTTGTGCCTTTTCCTTTTTTTCTCTCTCCCACATGGCAGCTGTCTTTCACTCTGCCAGCGCATTTCACACTTCATCTACAGCCATTGTCTGTTTCTTTACCTGTCCTATTGCCATCTCGTCTCACCTTGAGTATCTCTTAATGTCTCTTCTTTCATCCCATCCCCCATTTCCCAGCCCCCAAACTGCCTTTTAATCTGTTTCATTTCCTGCCTTTTTTTCTCAGTTCTGAAGAAGGGTTTCGACCTGAAACATTGACTCTATTTCTCTCCCCACGGATGTTGCCTGGCCTGCTGAGTTTTTCCAGCGTCTTCTGTTGTTATTTCAGATTTCCAGCATCTGCAGTATTTTGCTATCGTTTTAATGATTTATAATGGGTTTTTTAATTTCATTCTTAAGAAATTATGATTATAAACTGTTCAATTGGTTGCAAAAAATGCTTGTTGGAAAAAGAGTGCAACTGTTCAGATTAGTGATTGGCACCCGCGTCCTTCTTATTAAAACGTACACCCTGGCCTCCGCCACAGAAAATACCCGGATGGATTTTCATCTAGAGTGTAAATCAGGCAGGCGGTGGGCAGGACGGGTACTGCGTATACGCGAAGGAATCAGCGTGGAGCCCATGCCATTTTTGTGGTTGGGCCGAATTTAAATTAAATCAATGAGCTGAAGCGGCCCTGTAGGCAGCTCGCCAATTGGAAGGGCAGGAAATCCAGCAAGGCAGCCACTGCTTAAAGGCATCCAGCAGCACCTTCAAGGGGAGGTGCTTTTTACAGAATGGTGGATAGCGAGCAGAGAGATTGTGCAGTAGCAGGCAAGGTGACTTCAATCAGAGTCCTCAGATTTTCTGATGCAGCGGTGGAGCATGTGAGCAGCAGGAAGGACGTCCTCATCCCCTCCAATGGGCAATGTGTGCAAAGGTAAATTTTAGCCAACTGGCATAGAGAGAGTTGGCACAAAATATCAATGTAATCAGCATTGTTGCTAGGACCTGGCTGTATGGCAGGATAAAAAAAATGATCTGACTAGGACTGCCAAGACAAGACTCCCCTTCACATCTCTCATACTTTCTGCAGAGCCCAATTTTAGCCTCAGCATTATCAACCATTCCCTTCCCCAATTCCCATAGCTCTCCAAGTTGGCAGGGAAGACTTCACTGCACTGCCTCTGCTTGCACTCACCTTCAAAACCTACCACTGATCTCACCACTACTGCTCCCTCTCAGCCACACTTGCTGCTTCTTCCTGCCCTCAGGCAAACTGTTCTGAGCTGCCTCATATCTTCAAACCTCTTCAACAGGGCACATATTTACCGACTTCCATTCTTCATGCAGGAGAAGCTGGCACACAACAGAAGGGAGTGTACCAGAACAGGTGGAGGTCTGCCCCTTGCACCAGTCACGAGACTGAGAAGGAAACTCCTCCAGAAGATGCACCAGCCCTCGCTTTGACCCTTACAAGCACCAGCACAAAAATTGCCAATCCACGTGATATAGGTAGTGAGTTAGTGGGTTCTGCAATGGGTACAAGTGAGCAGAACCAGGTCCCAGTGGATAGGACAGCCCAGGAAACAGCTCACCAGAGAGCCAGCTCATATCCTAGTTCTACTGAAGAGGCCAGAGATGCAGACTTTAGGTTCCCAGCCTTTAAAAGAAAGATGCACCAGCAATTGCTGAATGCATTGGATTACTTGCCACTAAGCTTCTGCAACGTATCAGAGTGTATGGAGGCATTCACTACCAACTTGTGCAAGGTTCTGGCATGTGGCATCGATGCCTCTAATCAACCGTGGGGTGCGTGGTCACCTCCATGGATGCTGCAGCTGGGGCCTTACTGCAGGAATTTATGGCATCCTCAGGGGCCCTCCTCCTTGGACAGGCTGGGAGACTGCATGGATATGGGCTTCAGTCAGATCAAGGATGTCCTACAGTCTGCTTTCCCAGAGATCAGTAAGAGTGCTGAGCTGTAGCTGTGCAATGGGAATGGAATATGTTGCCATCTCTCATGACAGCATGTCTGGACCCTAGCAACCCCCTGAACCACTGCCCATCCTGGTGCCAGAAAGCCTTGCTAGGCCAGGCTACCCTGACAGGCACTGAATGTTGTAGTCTACAGCCAGGTCCTCTCAAGCCCCAGCTACTAGTGGTCACCGACCACGAGCATCTCATGAGCCCTTGACAGAGCAGCCTTCCACCTCCCAGACCACAACCACTGGGGGAGCATCTCATAAAAGCCCTAAAGTATGTAAGAGTCCACTTAAGATGGGCACTAGGGGATCACACCAGGATAATGTGCAGTGTGTAGCCAATTGTAAATGATAATCCTCTTTGAAATCTATGTGTGCTGCGAGTGTTCCTGTAGTAGCTGATGACCCTGTAATGTTAGTTGGCGTGAATATCAAAGTAGGTCTTTGGGCAGATGCAGTTTATTTGAGGGTTGAAGGACTGGGAGAGATATTGGAGATGACTGTTAATGCCGGGGAGCAGGGATTGTTTAGCTGAAGTGTTCTTCAGTGAGCTGCTGCTGAAAAGCTCTGGCTGCAGGCACCTGTTGGACCCACCCGCCTCCTTGCCATCCTCTATGTCATTAATGTCATCGTCTCCCATCATGCTGAAAGTCCTTGTCCAGTGGTGGCTCCAAGTGTTGTCCCTGCCACAAAGCAAAGCTACGCGGGATACAACAAACCACTATCATACAGGACATTCTCTGTGGGCTGGATCGCAAGATGCCACCAAATCTGTCCCAACACTGGAATAGTTGTTCGTGGACTCCAACAATCTGCTCAACGAGCGCTCTAGTCGACCCACAGTGCAGCAGCCGAGCGTGGGTTCTTGAGTGGAGTCATAAGCCAAATGTGCAGAGGCTAGCTCTCATCCCCAAACAGCCAGCCTCTCAATTGTTGTGCAGCAGCAAAGGTTTCAGGCGGATGGCAAATTGGTGCAAGATAAAACTGCCATGGCAGCTGTCAGAAAAGAGAGCACAGACCTGTGTGTTCTGCTGCTGGTCATCACACATCAGTCCCACATGAATAGAGTGGAAGCCCTTGTGATTCATGATGGCAGTGAGGTCGGGTGCAGGAGACCGCAGGGGCAATGTGGGTGCAGTCAGTGACACCCTAGACTGCGTGGGGGGGTGGAGGGGAGGGGTGTCCTGCAATCTTTGCAAACCCCAGAGCTCTATCTTGCTGCTTCCACTTGTCCATGGAGACATACACAACAGAAAGACCCCAAGGGCAAAGAGCAAATAAATGAACACTGAGTGAGAGCTTTCATGAAATAGTTACCTGTATTCTTAATAAACAAAATACAGCTCGGAGAAATTCAAACATCCTGAGCATTTCAAAGATAGGTCCTGTTATTTCACAGATTGTCCCATCAGATTATCATATCTCTCCTTCGAAAGCCAATTTACCTGCTATTAATATTGTAATATTTGATGCACTTTATTAACTTCCAAAATATAAAGCACAACTATTTGAAAGATTATGTTTCAAAGATGGACAAATGATCAATCTCTGCAAGATTTTCAGTGTAAAATGTTTTGTGCTCCATAATAAGCACAACTCTATCCAAGACTTGACTACTGCTCCCATATTTGGGGAGGCTTTTCCAACAGCGATCACACACAGCTGGATAGAATGCAAAAAAAAGGACTGTCGTCTCATAGGTGATCCCTCTCTCACCTCTCTCTTCCTGTCTCAATTCTGTCAGTCTCAATTCTATCAAAGTCGTCATTGCTTCTCTGTATTTTTCTCTCAAGTACAAGATATACGTACTATGTGCTTTTCTGCCTCCTTGTTGTGTTGAAATCAGAATTCATCCACCGTTTCCTCCTCCAACACAGTTTTTCCCAGGCCCTTAAAACGGTTGACTTCTTTAGCTCATAGGTCTTACAATCTAAAGGCTTTCTAAAATCTAAGCTTGTTGTTGCCTCACCACTACCTCTTGATTTAGCTCATCCCCTCTACGTATTTTTTTCAAACGTGGTTTGAAATCTGGCATCAGAGGCCTTGGCTCTATCCATAAGTTCCTCAATTTAAAAAAAGAATCACAAGTTCACATATGACAGCTGGATCAGAAATATTAATTTACAGAAATGTTCACATGACTTTTATAATAACGTGCTTCTGTCTGAATTACAAGAGCATGAATCTATCACCGGAGCGGATTATAGGAAGGATACAGTCTGGTCTGACTTGAGGTACCCTGTTTTGATCTGGTTGTTATTAAGATAGGTTAGATCTCATGGCCTGGGGGTGGGGAGGGAGATTTGCCAGATTTTGTGCTCCTGATTGCTGTCTAGAGTTCCCTGCTGGAAAGTGCATGTGTGTGTGGATATCAGCTGAGAATGGAACCAGGGCACTAATGTTCCCCTTCCTCTAGTCAAAGGGACTGCTGACACTCACTGTCTAGCCTCATACACAAAGACTTAAGTGAGGCATTGGAGGAATGGCCAGCACCAACACTCTGAGGAAAGCAAGAGATGAAATTAGGAAGATAAATTGGCATTGGTGCCATGTTGCTGCTACTCCAGAGATTCTCGATACTTAATTTTTCTTGGCTTAAAACATGACAATGAACTAACTTACAAAAGGTATCATTCACTTGAAGTCTCACAGCATTAAGATGCACATCGCTGAAAATGTAATGTTGCTTGTAACATGCAGTCTGATATGTGAATGTATTACTTTACTCACGTGTTAACCCCATGCTGCTAGCTCTAACTACTTACTACTGCAGTGTTTCTGATGTTTACACATTTTATTCAACCAGGGGTCATCTCCAACAGAATGAAAAAAGTTCATTCAACCCATCAACTAACCTATCCTCGACATGGGCTCCAACTCAGCACTTAATCTCCCGAAGGAAGGTTCTACAAACTTGCTCCCTGCCTCCCAAAAAGAAAATCAAGCAAAACTCTAGAAATCCCATCTAATCTTACATCCTAGAACACCTGGACTGGTGACTTTCCTTGGTATGATGCTTCCATGGTCCCGGCAGTTCAGAAACCATAATGTTCCACATTGCATTGTTATCTTTGATCTACACTTATCCTTATAATCCTAAATTCCATTTGTAACATATTTCATCCACTTTGTTTCCAAGGGAGTAAACATACACAGAATGAATTGCTTTCTCTAGCAGTCCATTACACACATCCACGGGGAGATAAAATAATTCTTCTAAGTTCAAGTCTTTCAATTTTAAACTCGTACCACTTAGTTCTACACCCGTGAGTACACCGACATGAGTCACTGCCTTCAGGGGAGGGAGAGAGAAAACAGGAGGTGGGGAAAATGAATCCTGTTCAAAAGGGGCTTGCTGAGTTTAACCTAACCCACCCATTGAGAAACTGAAGGGATCGGGTGCAGTGTTGCTTTTACACTCCCCCGATTTTACTCTCCATTAAGCCAATGGTGAGCAATATTAGGTGGGGTGAAAAACCAGCGTTCTACCCGATCCCATGGGTTTCCCACCCGGCAAGTTAGGTTAAAATTACCCCATCTATGTTTAAAAATCTAATCATATTGACATCTGAGGCAAATTGTAACAGCCTTACCAGCAGCCCCACTGGGATTGGTTAACTCAGCACAGACCAGAGTTCAAACCTGGGACTTTTCTGGTCTGTGTGGCTCGCTGCTTTAATCTGCTGAGCTATCAGGGGTCTGAAATTTCCCTCTTATTCTCAAAGAGGGGAGAGAAATAATTTTGCTTTTAAATCTTCAGACAGTTCATATAAAACAGTTAGCAACATATCGTAGGAACCACAGTGAGAACACATTCTAAGTGTGCTGACAGTTAATGACATTCCTGGCATTGAATGGAGGTAAATATATCCACCAACTATCCCCTGACAGTACTGAAGTTAACAGTTAAAACGAGCCACTCCAAAGGGGTGAAGAGTGAAATGTTAACTAAACCACCAGCCCTGTAAAAACGATAGGATTTTTGTACTTGTCATGGTATTAGACTGGATTATTTTTGGCCATAGATCAATCCATGCTCTTCGTTATTAGCTAAGTGTTAAACTGTTAAGTAGCTGCTAATCGGCAGTGAAGGGTTTAATGTCTGTTCCACGTTTTGTTTGAAACAGCCAGTGGGGACCAGCTTTATTATCACTTGAGTTCAAATGCAGAAATAAATAATTTATTTCTGGAGCTGCTTCACTATGTCAGCATTGTCCTTTGGGGGCTGGCGTGTGACCTCATTTGTAAAAGATTTCACTGCGCTCCATCGCCTGTCTTCGCCTCAACATGGCGATGCCTGAAGAAGATAAGATGCTTTAGTACAAAAAAAAGGGGTAGAAAGTCATCCTAATGGCGGAGAGTTTATCTTTCCATCTCTGAGACCTAAAGATCAGGAAGGTTGAGGGTTCAATCCCCAGCCTGTGCCAAGTTAGTTTATTTCAGCCAGGCCAAGAGCAGGAGTACTACAATCAGCCACAGCTTTCTGGGTTAGTGAAGATAAAATAGGTTGCTATACTGCAGCTCCTGTCGGCATGGCGAGGGTAGGATTGAGCTCCACAGCAGTAGGCTAACCAGCAACAGTGCATGCATGAAGTTGTAATTTGTCTTCATTTCTGGCCACTGGATTTTATCCAATGTCTGAGAAACCTATGGACAGGTCTGTGATAAACGAGCTGAGCACTCAACACTGCTGCCTCCAGGGGCACTGGGGAAAACAACCTCTTCAACATTGAGTTCAACAATTTCAGACTATAACCCCTGCCCCCATTTTTCAGGCTGTATGATTTTGCCATCCCCATTTGCAACATATTGGCCCAGTAATTCCCGTCGGGGGCTTGCCGCGCGTGCAAGCCCCCGATGTGCGCTCACCCTGCGCGCCGACATCTGAAATCTGGCCCGCAGTGGATTTCCTGTCAGTGGCCCGGTTCTGATCCCGGCGCGCTGTGCTAACCTGACCCAGCGGCGTAGTTAGTGCGATGTGCCGGCTGGGATCAGGTGAGCACTGTTCAGCCAATTAGGGGAGGGGAAACTTCATTCATAAGTTTGATAGTAAAGACTGTCAAACTCATGAAAAGTACTGCACCCCAAAACACTACTTAAACTTTAAATAAAATTTTAAAAAGCATCCCAATAATTAAATTAACTATGAATAACTTTAAAAAAACTATTTTAAACAATTAATCAAATTTTTGAAAAAAATAAATTTTTAAAAAATCGGGGCTAAAACTAAACTTACCTTACTGTAAATTCTTTAAAAATAACAAACCTGTGGAAAAAAAAATTCTAAATTGTACTAAAAGCCCACTTACCTGTAAAACTAAGTACTTACGTCTGGTTTTTCCACGCGTAAAAACCGGAGGCCTTTACACTCGGGCAACTCTGGAAAAAAAAAGGAATTTCACTGCGCACGCGCTGCCTGTGCAGTCGCACGCGCTGTGCCTCTGAACCCCTTCGTTCAGAGGACTGGAAATGCCGGTTTTCCCCGCATGCGCTGTGCATGCTGAACACGGGCATTTCCTCCAGCCAGACGCGTGAGTACCCCAACCGTACTCACGCGTTCAGAGAGGAATTACTGGGCCTTTATCTTTCCTGCCTCCTACCTTAGCACAGAATGTTCCTTCAATTCCTTCCACCCTGTTACATTGTTATATAGTATCACATCGTTAAATGGAACTACTTTGGTATGGAACTACTTTGGTATGGTGTAGTTATATCGCTATGTGGCACACTGTGCACGGGCAGTGCACAGTGCAGCGTCGGACATCTTGTATCACTCCGCACCATGCGGCAGCACTGTAACAAAGCAAGAAATACAGCTAAGTAAAAGCAGTAGCTAAAAATGAACTAAAAGTGTCTGTAATAAATATAGTATAAGAACACAAGGAGACACAACACACCCCTCCCAACCACCACCCACCACCCCCCTCCCCCCCACCCCACCCTGCCTCTGCACCTACTTAAAATCTGTTATATCTCCAGCTTTTCCCAGTTCTGATGAAGGGTCCCAGACCTGAAACGTTAACTCTGTTTCTCTCTCCATGGATGCTGCCTGATCTGCTGAGTATTTCCAGCATTTTCTGTTGTTATTTCTCTTCAGATTGTTCTCAGTCTTGTCTGGCAAACAGCACTGCCACTAAAGTCCAGACTGAGCTTATTGGAGTGCAGCAGTTAACAGGCTAGTGATGTGAGGCGATGCTTGCATAGCATTTCATTCGCACATATTCAGCATTGAGCAGTAAAGGAAAAGGAAAGGACTTGCAATTATAGATACTAAAGCTTTGCATCAGTGATTCACCAGAGAATATGTGGTCTTGTCAGTGTTGGGGGGAGGAAGGGGTGGAGTTATGCCAAGTATAAACCAGGCGCTTGTTAATAGAAAAGGAAGGGAGGACAGGAATGAGAGGTTAGGTTACCACAGGCTGATCGCGTGTGTGTTCAAGTGGTGTGCATTGAGCAGGAATGATAAGTTTGGAAGCACATGGCCTGTGCATCCACTCAGTCACAAGATGAACCACAGTACAGGGCCAGAATCTCCAAGAGAGAGAAATAACATTTAGAAAATGGAGGGGGAATAATAAACAAATTAAAACAGAGCTCTTCCGATGACTTGCTTTCTAAATGCACTAGTGTGGTACTGAGCCATACAGGCTAGGAAATTCCCAGGTTATATCCCTGGTCTATCCCGAGTTAGTTGACTTCAGCAGCGACAGCAGCTGGACTATTCGTTGGCCTCAGCGCCCCTGGATTCCTACTCCTGATTAATATCCACTAGTGACTCTTACTGGAAAGTATTCACGTGTGAACATTTGCAAGGGCTGAACTTAACTGTGATGCTACCCACCGCCCCCCCCCCGGGTTTAATAACTTGCTGACACTCACTTGTTAGGCTTATATTTGAAGACTAGTGACTTGAGCTATACGTTAGAGAGCTGCTGGCGTCCAGGAAGCTGGCTGTACTGAGAGTAGATAGCTCATCAAAATTAATAGCTCTTGTTATTTTCCTAAGGATTATGTGCTTGTTCCCTCTTTTCTGATTATTTGCTCATGAGGAAAATAGATTTCTCGTGCCAAAAGCACATTAAATAAACTGTTGCAGCAAACAAACTGGTTGAGGCCTAATGGTTGATTGACTTCACTGAAGCAGGCAATGGGAATGTTAAAACAATGAAGCTTCCCCGGGGGCAGATTGGGTGGATTAATTACATCCGTCAGGCCATGAAAATTGCTGAGTGTGGTTTACCAGTACACAAATCATGATATGTAGAAATCTTGTAGCACTCATTCTGAGTTTACCAGTACAACAAGGTCAATAATTCTGCATGGATATTCAGACGGCAGGATAGATTTAGAGACTAGTAGCAACACCGGAATTGCTACGCCAATGCAGTTGTTCTGTATATATTGGCTGCTCAAAGTTCTTGCACATGCCTAGTTCCTCAAAGGACTCATTCATGTGAAATTGCTCAACGGTTGCATTTGCAACTTTCTGATTGTGACCAAGGACCTTCCCTGAGAATTACAGGCTAGCAACCTCATCAACAATGACTTGCATTTATAAAGAAAGAAAGACTTGCATTTATATAGCGCCTTTCACGGCCTCAGGACATCCCGAAGCGCTTTACAGCCAATTAAGTACTTTTTGATGTTTGCCACTGTTGTAATGTGGGAAACGCAGCAGCCAATTTGCGTACAGCAAGCTCCCACAAACAACAATGTGATAATGACCAGATAATGTTTCTTAGCGGTGCGGGAGTGAGGCTTGAACCCACAGCCTTCTGACTCAGAAGTGAGACTGCCACCAACTGATCCACGACTGACACTGACTAGCGCCTCTAACATAGGAAAACGCCTCAAGGCACGTAATAAGACAAAAACTGACACCAAGCCAAAGAAGGAAATATTAGGATGGTTGACTAATATCTTGGTCAAAGTCATAAGTTTTAATGAGGATCTAAAAGGAAGAGAGAGGTGGAGCCAGGGAGTTTTAGGGAGAGAATTTCAGAGCTTAGGACCTAGATGGCTGAATATATGGGCACCAATGGTGGGGCGAAGGGAATGCGTAAGAGGCCAGTGTTCTTGGAGGGCTGGAGGAGGTTACAGAGATAGGGAAGGAAGAGGCCATGGAGGGATTTACATATGAGGATGAGAATTTCAAAATCGAGGTGTTGCCGGACCAGGAGCCAATGTAGGTCAGCGCGCACAGGGGTGAAAGGTGAACGGGACTTGGTGCACATTAGGATATGGGCAGCAGAGTTTTGGACAGCTCAAACGTATGGAGGATGGAAGATGGGAGGCCGGCCAGGAGATCATTGGAATAGTTGGGTCTGGAGGTATCAAAAGCATGGATGAGGATTTCATGCTTTTGATACCTCCAGACCTGACTATTCCAAACAGATAAGCTGAGACAGGGGCGATGTTACGGAGGTGGAAGTAGGCAATCTTTGTGATGGAGAGGATATGGAGTCAGAAGCTCAGCTCAGGGTCAAATAGGATGCCAAGATTTCAAACAGTCTGAGACAGTGGCCATGGAGGGGAATGGAATCAGTGGCTAGGGAATGGAATTTTTGGTGAGGCCAAAGACCATGACTTTGATCTTCCCAATGTTTAATTAGGGGAAATTTTAGTTCATCCAGGACTGGATGTCAGACAAGCAGCATGACAACACAAAGGCAGTGGAGGGGTCGAGGTCGTGGTGAGGTAGAGCTGGATGTCATCAGCGTACATGTGGAACCTGACCTCACGTCTTCTGATGATGTCATTACGGGGTCAGCATGTTGATGAGAAATTGGAGGGGGTTAAGGATAGATGTGCATATATCTGAGGGAAGGGTTGAGTGGTGGCGGCATTTCTTCATTTAATTTTTCCTTTTGATTTTCCTCTCCTGAAGGTGGTTTTTCATAACGGAGTACAGCTCCACAAACAATAACCCACCAGAACTGTGCCCCAACAACCATTGTTTATGTATAGTCTCAACAATGTAGATCAACAGACTATTCAACTATGACAGCATCACAGCCAAGCCCCATTCTGCAACTAACATCACACACACACATGCACGTTCCAGAAAGGTGGGGTGGGGTGGGGGGTGGTGTTGTGGTCACTGGATAATGATCTGAAGTGAGAACTGTGTCTGACTTTTGTTTTTCCTTAATGACCGTGATTTAGGTCACTTCAACTAAACTCTGATAACTCTGCAGAGATTAGTAATTGAGCCTGGGAAATTCTATGTCTATGTAGCTCAATCCTGCAATGGATAGTGTAGATATCTGGTAGGTAGAAGGAATGGGCTTGATGGGCCAAATGGCCTTTTCCCTTCCTTAAATTATTGAAAGGAATCAGAACAGTGCAGACAGTTAGGTACAGCTGGAGGACTCGCTATAATTCATTTGGATTGTGCACTCTCAGCCATTAAAGGGAGTATTAACGTAGTTCCAGACAAAGACAAAACAAGAGCCTTCCCTCATCCCCCCATTTAGTATAATTTAACCCGAAACTGACTATTCCACTCAAAGGCCACAGGGATGTCACAACAGTGCAGGAGGGGCCGATCAGCTGAGGCATATTATTGAAGCAACATACAGGGAACTATACCACTACGACTACAACTACAGCAGCTGGCATAATATTGCAGCTTTAATGTAAAAAAACTGCATCAAGTGCTTCACAGATGGAACTAAAATGGGGAAACAGATACTAGGTCATGGAGGGAGAGATTAGAGGGCTGGGTGGGAGGGCGGGTGACTGAAACCCTCATCAAAAAATGGATTTTGAGAAGGCTTTTCAAGGAGGAGGGAGAAGTAGAGATGTGGAGCGGTTTAGGAAGGGAGTTCCAGAAAGCGGGGCTAAGATGGCGGAAGACTCTGCCACCAATGTTGCAGTGAAGGGAGGAAGGATACACAAAAGGTCAAATTTCTCGGCATCTAATCCCTGCTGTACCTGAGCTGGGAATGATCACAGTCGGCATTTGGCAACTGAAGTATTTTATTCCCTGGCACCAACATCCATCACCTTAATGAGCAGAATAAAAAGAACCATCAAATAAAGTTAAGACTTCATGGCAGGGATATTGTCCGATAATGCATTCAACCCGTAATGCTACTGTGCATCTGGCGGTAATATTCTGCTGGCATTATGGAGCACTGATGCTTGAAGTGTATGAAATGTGAATGCACAGTGCACTTGATAAAGTTCCCCAGAGGCATTTCTGGCACTAGATTCATTAAGGCACCCAGAAAAGTTTAATGCAGGGCTAAATCCCATAATGTGGCTGGAGTCACTTAGGGCTAGATTTTCAGTTGCTTGCGCCAGCAGTTAGCGCCTTAAGAGAAGTGATTTCCGGGCGCTATGCGTGTAGCGCCCGGGCGCAGCGCAGTTTGCGCCCCGCCCCAAATTAAGTTGCCCGTTAGCGCCGGCGCAAAGTTTAGCGCCCGCCCGGATGCGCGCGCAGAAAATGACGTCACATCCTCGTGCAACGCCCTTTGGCCGCCCCGATTGCAAACTTCAGTCGGACCGCCCCATTGTGCGGCGGGCGGCCGGAGCGTTTGGAAAAAGGAACGCAACACAACCAGCGCGGGCCCCGGGGGGCGCTAATTAAAGGGAACGTCCTCTCCAGTATAAAGGCCATCCATTATTTCAGAAAACAGTCTTGTGCAACGCATTTCTGGAGACACAACAAGGAGGATAGCTAACTGGTTTCAAGCAGCAAGAGCCAGGTATTTTTGGACTCAGGCAACAGCGCTGCAAGTGGCCATTTGGAAATTAGAGTGTTTGCCAGGATTTGATGGGGGTTGCATGGGGTGCCAACGCGGAGCTGCAGCTCCATGTCCGTAGGGCTCGCAGACGTATTGTCAGAGGGGCAGCCCTGGCTAGAGGCAGAGGGGGCTACAGGCGTCGGCCACGTAGGCCTTACCCAGTCAGGCTATACCGCCAGCAGCGCTCCTACCTAAACATGAGTGCCGCGCGATGTGTTAAAAGGCTCCGATTCCGGAAGGGGGTGATTGCAGAGATCTGCCACCTGCTTCGCCGAGATCTGCGGCCAAAGCTCAGGTGCAGGACGTCTCTGTCGGTGGAAGTGAAGGTGACAGTGGCATTGAACTTCTATGCCACCGGCTCCTTCCAATACGCTGCTGGGGACATAGCAAACATCTCCCAGTACGGCGCGCATCGCTGCATCCGCCAGGTGACCGAAGCACTGTTCAGAAGGAGAAGCCAATTCATCTCCTTCCCCATGGCCCTGGAGAGCCAGCATCAGCGCGCATTGGGATTTTCCAGACTCGGGGAATTCCCCTTGGTGCAGGGCGCCATTGACTGTACGCATGTGGCTTTGCGGGCCCCTCTGGAGCATGGCGAGCAGTATCGCAACAGGAAGGGCTACCATTCTCTGAATGTGCAGCTGGTCTGTGACCACAAGCAGCGCATCATGGCAGTCAATGCCAGCTTCCCAGGCAGCAGCCACGATGCCTTTATCCTGCGGCAGAGTACTGTGCATGACATGTTCCAGGCACAGCCTCCCCCAAGAGGATGGCTACTCGGGGACAAAGGCTATCCTTTGTGCACCTGGCTCATGACCCCGCTCCGCGCGCCCAGGACCGCTGCTGAAGAGGCCTACAACGAGAGCCATCAAACCACCCGCAACATCATCGAGCTAACTATTGGGGTCCTCAAGCAGCGGTTCCGCTGCCTTGATCGCTCCGGAGGAGCTCTCCAGTATTCGCCGGACCGGGTCTCCCAATTTGTGGTGGTTTGCTGCATGCTACACAACCTGGCTATCCGCAGGACTCAGGCACTGCCACCTGACGTTGGACCAGCACCTCAGGAGGAGGAGCAGGAGGAGCATGAGGAGGAGGAGGAGGAGGAGGAGGAGGAGCAGGAGTACGTTCCCAGGAGGGAGCGACCAGGGCCAAGGGCCGCACGACGCCACCTTATTACACGGTACTTCTAAGCCCCCTGTCAGGGAATGGCCAGGGGCCATGAGGGAAGATGAATGCAGCCGCTCCGCAAGCCCTCAGCCGGCGAAGCCAACAAACACTAAGAAGAACAACCATGGAGACTGCATGAATAAAGATAATTTTTTATTAAACAAAAATGGAAAGCCCTTCCCACATGAATCCCCAAAAACAATAAACGGGCCCCACAAAAAGCCCAACAAACGACTCACTCCCACAAACTGGGGAGGAGCCACTCCACCTTTATTGAAACCGGGCCTCAACGTCGGCCTAACGCAAAAAAAAAGCCCTCCAAAAGCACAACCATGGGCAAAATAAAGATGGCCACCGCCATATTAAAGGAAAGCTGGCCACACCCTCTACTGAGTGGCCCGCGAGGGCGAGACCTTGGCCAGCATTTTGCCTCCCCTGCCCTGCCTGCTGCTCCTTCGCAAGCTCTGCCCAGTGGCTGCTGCGAGGCTGGGGGAAGGCGCCTGAGGCTCAGATGCCCTTCCGCCAGATGCCGCTGGGGGGCGGCCTACACGGCGTTTGGGCCTCGAGGGGCCGTCTCCTGAGTGGCGCGCCTGAGCCTGGCCACCATCAGCTGCAGCCGCTTGCCCTTGACGCCCCAGAGGGGGAATGGCGGCGACGGATGGTGCAATGTGGGCCAGCTGGCGTCTGGGATGCGCTGGCTGGTGCTGTGGCGCGGTGGCACTCGGCCGGGCCCGCACTGCAGGATCCGCAGCAATCAGCCGACGGCCGGCTTGCTGGGATGGTCCAGCGCGGCGCCTGCCCTGGCGATGCCTGCCTGAGACAGCGCGTGTGGCAGCAGTGAGTGGCCCTGTGGTCCTGGTGTGCGCGCGCATCACATCCGCCAGGGTCTTGACGGCATCAGTTAGCATGCGGCCAGTCGCGGCAGTTGCTGCCCCGAACTCGCGCACACTGGTCGCCAGCGACTCGATGGCCTCAGGCATGCGCCCCACCACGCTCATGAGCTCCGTGTGGCGCCGGTCCGAGTCGTCGGCCATCTGATCGAGCTTCCGCACCTCCTCCGAAGTGAAGGTGTCCGGACTGGAGTCGCGACTCTCCCGCTGGGGAGGAGGGGGCCGAACTAGGGGACCCTTGCCGCGTTGGTGACGGCGAGTGTGCCGAGCAGCAGCACTCCCCTCTGATCCTTCCCCCCTTTGGGGGGAAGGCCGCGGGCCACGCGCACGGCTGCTGGGTGGCTGGACGCCACTGGTCCCAGAAGCTGCATTGCCCTGCGACAGTTCCTCCAGGCACTCGTCCAGTGAGGAGGTGTCGAGCATTTCCTCCTCTCCTGCGGGACGTGACTGTTCCCCCGAAGGTCCGGCTTGCTCCTCCTCCTCCTCCTGGTTGGAGGTGCTGTCACTGGCAGCCTCAGGGTCCTGGTCGTCACCAGCTGAAAGCAGGAATGCACAAGAGTAGCTTCAGAGTGAGGAGACGGCGTCAGCGAGGGAGTTAGGACTGGTGGGATTCAGCGCATTGGTGGGACAGTGGCAAAGGAGGTAGCTCGGATGGGCCAGTGCGACGCGAGAGGGCCAAAAGGCGAGGTCCTTACCATTGCCGGGCAGTGGAGGGTCGGATACACCGCACGCTGTGGGGACAATCACACGTGCTCCCATGAGCACACACACGCGCTCCTCCAGCCGAGTGAGCTTCTGCAGCTTGGCGCGGCCACCCCTGGCACGGGCCTGGCGATTAAACGCTACTTTAGCCTGCAAGAGAAAGGACGGGCTGTAAGTGCGCAGTGAAGCCCTGATGTAGTGTGCACTGCCTCCCATGGTGGAATAGCTTGGACAGAGTGAAGCCCTGATGTAGTGTGCACTGCCTCCCATGGTGGAATAGCTTGGACAGAGTGAAGCCCTGATGTAGTGTGCACTGCCTCCCATGGTGGAATAGCTTGGACAGAGTGAAGCCCTGATGTAGTGTGCACTGCCTCCCATGGTGGAATAGCTTGGCCAAAGTGTAGAGTGCCGAATGGCCATTTGATGCTCATGACTGTCCCAATGCTGCTGGCTGAGGGCTGGCCAAAAGGACTTTCAGGTCCCTTTGCCCATCATGTCAGGTGTACATGCAAGAATGAGGAGGAGACTGGAAAGGCTACTCACCCTCACAATCCTGGTCAGATCGTTGTACTTCTTACGGCATTGTGTGTGGGTCCTGGGGGCCTCGCCGGTGAACGTCACCCTCTGGGCGATCTGCTTCCAGGCTTTGGTGTAGTCGTGGTGGGTTGGATTCCTCCCACTGTCTGGAAACAAGATCTTGCGCCTCACCTCCAGAGCTGTGAGCATGATGTCCAGATCACCCTCTGAGAAGCGCAGGGCACGCTGACGGGCCTTCTCTGGCGTTGCCATGACTCCCTGGGGCTGAGCAGTAGTGTTGAGGCCTCTTTGCAAGGCTGCAGTGTGCAGGGCGTGGCAGCAGACCAATTCGTCCCTTCCCCCTTTAAGAGCTGGTCGGCACCACGGGGTCTGCTGTCAGTGCAAAAATGACCGCACCCGTGCTGCGCCCCGCCTGGGCGCTATCCCTCTGGACCGCCGGCTTAGCGCCTAAAGAGAGTAGTGGAACGCCTCTTTTAGCGCTCCACCAACCTCTTAGGGCGAAGCCACTGAATTCCCGGCAACGGGGCGCTACTTTGGGGCGGGCGCTAACTTCGGGCGGGCGCTAAAGCTAGCGCCCCAAAACTGCCTAAACTGAAAATCTAGCCCTTAGTGTCCATATAAAATGATCCCTTCCCTCATATTAGGTCTCTGCTCTTAAAGGGAACTCATTCATTAGCACTTGCTGCCAGTACCTGCTGTTTATTTTTCTACCTCTACCACTTAATTTAATGGGCCATTTTGCTGCTTTCCCACAAAGGAAATGACAGTTAGCTTCTTACTTGGTCACTTTCCCCAAGGATATTTCACACTGTGCTGCCTATATGGGTATCCCTCTGGAACTCACTGTAGTCGTAGATTATAGAGAGGGGGAAGATGATGATCATAAGGCATACCAGGCAGGTGTATTTGCACCTTAGACACTCAGTTACAATATATCTTGACACCACTTTGGGACATCCTGAAGATGTGAAACATGCTATAGTATATAGATGCACATTTATTTGGTCGAGATGGCTGAATGGCCTCCCTCATCCGCAATTATCTTGTGATGGCGCTGTCGAGGTAACAGCTGGTTTATTTTTTTTACTCTACTGGGTCTTTTCAAGGAACAGCAGAAGGTATCTATCAAATCTCTCAACCAGCAGTGCACAATTGCATCATGTAGGTCGCAGATGACTTGTGTGCCTGGGCCGCTTAATTTGTTTATATTCCCATGGAAAACACAGAGCAACATGAGCAATCCCTACACTCTTGTCTGGCTTGACTTTGTGTTCTTCTTTGCACTGCATCTAGATGCTTGATGGTACAGATGTGGCTATATTGACCTCTGCTCCCAATACCTGTACTGCCCCAAGACACCATGCATGCAGCCCACACCAGGTGCCTGAATGCTGCCTATTTGTACACTCACAAAGATGGCAATTTGTTTGGATACAAACACATTATCTCACATTCCCTCATGCGTTGCATTGCGATTGCATCATGGGTCCCATAGAGTTATCCATTTGTTACCCTGACACACTATCTATTTTACCTACATATCAGGGTAAAGTGAAAACAATCTCTGAGACATAGGGAGCTGGGGCTCACCTACAGGAGAAGTCCATAATACAAAAGCCAAAAATGTCTGCAGCAAAGATAAAAAGTATAACAGTCATCGGAGCCCACCCCTGCTGGCTTAATTCTAAATAGGCTTAAGGTCCTGAACTCGTTGGTTTAACTCTCTTGTTCAGCTCTGGCTTTAAACTTGTAGAAAAATAAAATCAACTGTGCTCCCTGATAGCTGAGTGTTTAATGCACTGTCTAGTTCGATACTGAGCTATACTGATGAGCGCTTTCCAACATGGGTCACTGGATGGCGATCGGGAGCAAGCACCCTGTCTAATTTTATTTTTTCCCTCACTCCCACCCTCAGCCCACGGGTGTTGAAGGGAAATGTTGCATCACTATCCTGGCTGAGATCAGCTAAATTTAACTACAGACCACAGACTGAACCTGGGATCTTCCTGCTCTGTATGATTCTGTAACACACTTATGAACTGTATTTATACACTATGAACTGGAGAAAACTTTTTTCTAAATTGTGTTTCATACATCTTATGCATAAAAATCATTAGCAGAACAACGACCAAATCTTAGCAAGCAACATTAAGTGCACAAGGCAAACTAAGTTAAGCATGTTCCTCCAGGAAATGAATCTGGGTGAATCAGGAATGAATTTGGGTGCTCAAATTGGTTATGCAGTTGTTTTGAATTTTACTCAGTATTTATCTGCTCCAGGGCACTTATGACCTACCGAACTACTGGAATTAGTTCAATGCATCACCTCATAGATGGGAGCTTGCTGTGATGATGGGTGTAGCTGATGCCAAAAAATCTATTATCTTAATGCATCAGAGAATATCAATGATAGACAAGAAGAGAATAAACAAACCGTGCTTGGACAAGTGCCCCAGAAGAGTTCAAACAGGCATTACCACTATTCAGGGATTGCATCTGACAATCACTTCCTGAATCAGTGAAAGAAAGAGACAGCTTCAATCAGTTGTGTTCCATTGCACGCATGTCTAATATGCTCTCTCACCCTTCCTTATTAGCAGAATACAAATGTTGCTGGGAATTTAGAGGAGGATGTCCATTGAATTACGTAATAATTTCCTCAAAGAGCACAGCATATCTTTGTTTGCATCTTATTTTCTGCTGGTTTTGTTCTGGACCAATGAACATGTTATGTGTGCAGATAGCACCCTCTGATGGTGGTTATTGTGTTAACAGTTTGTATGCTGGAAAGGTCATCTGATCTTTCTTCCTGTGTGAGGTCATTTGACCTTTGTTCCTTTCTTCCTGTGAGTGGTCATTTGACCTTCCTACCTTTCTTCCTGTTGACCCCAGGAAGCAGTTTTGCTAGGAAGAACCTGACTTGAGTAATGGAGAATCTGCCATGAGAGGTTCCATTCACAATCCAATGTAATCTGATTTCATATGTGATACGCTTATCAATTACTCCATAAAAGGCGATGAATTAGGAAAGTAATGAAAAGGTTTTTATTAACTAAAGAACAGAGCATGCCTCTCGTGGACGACCGGTTCCAAGAAGGAAGTGGGTTGCCGGGCAGCCACCTTTATACCAGGTCATGTAGGCGGAGTCAGCTGAGGCATGCATAGGTACACAGTGAGTAGCAGGAGGTAACAATGTGCAATAACGATAACGGTAGTGAACGACAGTGAAAACAATAACAGTGGTTTACCACAATATGTTAGGCCAAGCGTAATATCTGTGAGTATCTTTGTTCCTTAGCATAATAGCAACGTTGTCAGAGTAATATTTTGATAATACTATGTTTATAAAAGGTTAATATTTGATAGTTATAGAAGTTAGTCCAAATGTTAGTTAGTTATACAATTAGTCTATTCTACTGTTGTAAATATGTTTATATCTTATGTAATATCGAATGTATAGTACTCAGTTTATGTACAAAACATATTTTGTCTTTGTTTACAGTTTCACAAATTTGCTCAAGTAAAGCTTCAAAACAGCAACCGGCTTCAGAAGAATTATTTTTGAATAAGTGTTTAACTAGATAGGAGCACGTCTAGCGCGGCCAGTACAGTGAAAAGATATCAGTGAAAATATAGCAATACGGCTAGCTGTGAAGAGCAGAGCAGGAGGAACCCAGAGTAAGCCTTAGCCTCGTAGAGCACATCTACCTCACATCAACATGTCAGAAGATAATAACGAAAATGCTTTGCAGCAAGTAGAAGACATTAAACAGGCAGACGAAACTGTAGAACGTGACAATCGGTCTATAAGCTCCGGTTACTACAGATCGCAAGTTGGTTCACGGTCATCGGGTGATTCTAGAGTAAGCATAGCCATCGCCAAAGCACGGGCTAAGCTAGTAGCAGCTCAAGCCAGAGCTGCGCATACGGACAGTGAAATAGAAATAAAAGTAAGACAGGCCCGTCTCCAAGCTGAACCCCAAGCAGAACAGGCCCGGCTCCAAGCAGAGCGGGCCCGACTCCAAGCAGAACAGGCCCATCACCAAGTGGAACGCCAAGCAGAACAGGCCCGTCTCCAAGCCACATTAGACGCTCTGCAGCAACAAAAAGAGATAGGTGCTGCATTAGCCGAGACACAAGTATTCGAGGCAATTTTGGAGGGAGCTGATCCCGAGACAGCTTACAAACCTTTAATTCCCATACCGTGGCAGAGTCCACGACAGCGCACCATAGATTACGTGAGCGACCATGCCGACATACAGTTTACAGGAGAAAGGGATGGAGGCCCGCACATCTCTACAGACGCAAACACTTTGTATAACATGCCACAAGTTGCCAACCAAGGTCAAAGCAGACGGCGTGCCTCAAGCTGCAGAGTCTCCCCCAACAGAACGGAAGACACGGTGCAAAGGAATAGGACGCCGAATAGAGAAAGTCAGAGGCAAATCCCCTCTCGTTTCCTTGAGACCCCCAACAGAGCCCCCAGCCAAGGCAACCCTGGCACAGGTCCCAGCACCTACGACCTTGCCAAATACCTTGCACGCACCCAGCTGGTGACTTCGGGGTTAATCAAGTTTGATGACAGGCCGGAGAATTATCGGGCTTGGAAGTCCTGCTTCCACGATGCCATATCGGGCTTAGACCTGTCGGCAGGAGAAGAGCTCGGCCTCCTTATCAAATGGCTCGGCCCAGAGTCCGCCGGACAGGCCTGCAGGATAAAAGCGGCCAATGTGGGACAGCTGCCAGAGGGGTTGAAGAAGGCTTGGGCGAGGCTGGAAGAAAGCTACGGCTCGCCTGAAGCCATTGAAAGGGCTCTCTTTGACAGGTTGGAGAACTTTCCGAGGTTGACGAGTAAGGAACCCCAGAAGCTCCGCGACCTTGGAGATCTGCTGTCGGAACTCGAAGCCGCAAAGCAGGACGGCTACCTACCCGGTCTATCGTACTTAGACACTTCCAGAGGGGTAAGTCCCATCATTGAGAAGCTTCCATTTAACCTGCAGGAGAAGTGGATAACGTTTGGATCAAAGTTCAAGCTAAAGCACAACGTGGCGTTCCCACCATTCTCTGCGTTCGTTAAATTCATCCGTAAAGAAGCCAAAGCCAGGAACGACCCCAGCTTCAACTTCTTCTCCTCCCACCCAGCACTTGCCAGAAGAGACAAGTTCGACAGACATGGAAAGACACCAATATCTGTCCACAAAATGCAAGTGTCCTCAACTGAGCACACAAAGATTCAGAAGAAACCTGAGGATATGAGCAAACAATGCCCTATCCACAACAAGCCCCATCCTTTAAAGAAGTGCAGAGGCTTCAGGGAGATGTCCCTGGAAGATCGGAAACAGTATCTTAAAGAGAACTCTATATGTTTCAGGTGCTGCTCATCCACGAGCCATCTCGCCAAGAACTGCAAGGTGGATGCAAAATGCACTGAATGTGAAAGTGATCGGCACGTTTCAGCACTACACCCAGGCCCAGCTCCTTGGAAGTCAGAGACGCCTCCTCCCGCATCAGAGCACGGCGGGGAGAGAGAGGGAGCTGCTGGTCCAGAGATTACATCCAGGTGCACCGAGGTGTGTGGAGAAGGAGTGAGCGCAAGAGCATGCTCCAAGATATGCCTCGTTAATGTGTACCCCGTAGGACGTCGCACACTAGAGAACAAGCCATCTCAGGTGAGCACACTCAAGACTTCCATCTTGGAGAATGGTCGTCCAAGCTACCTTACCCCATGCAGTAGACAGATCCGCATGGTGTTTGACTCCAGTGCACCATATCAGGGCATCTCTCTCAACGACGTACTCCTCACAGGGCCTGATCTTAACAATAGCCTCTTGGGAGTGCTCATGAGATTCAGGAAAGAGCCCGTCACCATCACTGCCGATATCCAGCACATGTTTCATTGCTTCGTGGCGAGAGAAGACCACAGAGACTTCCTCTGCTTCCTGTGGTATCGGGACAATGACCCTAATAGAGACATTGTGGACTACAGAATGCGTGTCCATGTCTTTGGGAATAGCCCATCCCCTGCTGTCGCCATATACGGACTAAGGAGGGCTGCCAAGGAAGAAGACGACGACTTTGGCAGTGATGTGAGAGGGTTCATCGAACGAGAGTTCTACGTCGACGACGCACTGAAGTCATTCCCGACCGAAGCAGAGACCATCAGTACCCTCGGACGAGCCCAGGAACTACTTGCACTATCCAACCTCAGGCTGCATAAGATAGCCTCTAACAGACCAGCAGTGATGGAGGCATTCCCCCCTGAAGATCGTGCTAAGGACGTCAAGGACCTAGACCTCTTCACTGATGACCTCCCCCTACAGCGTAGCCTAGGGGTGTCGTGGAACATAGCAACAGACACGTTCACGTTCCAAGTCCTAAACGCCAAGAAACCCTTCACACGTAGAGGAGTGCTCTCTACAGTCAACAGCCTATACGACCCTCTCGGCTTCTTAGCCCCTGTCACCATACGAGGCAGGCTGCTCCTCAGGGAACTCTCCACACGCGCTGAAGAGTGGGATTCACCTCTCCCTGAAGAGATGGAAGCAGAGTGGGACAGATGGAGAGACTCACTCCAAGACTTACAGGAGATCCGAATACCTCGCTGCTATTCGTCTTTCTCTTCCTTAAATGCCCAATTCAAAGGGCTTTGTGTCTTTGCAGACGCATCCGCTAAGGCCATTGCAAGTGTGGCTTATCTGAAGGTCACCACTCAAGAAGGACAAAGCGAAATCGGCTTCGTCTTTAATAATGGCAAGTTGGCGCCCCAGCCAGACCTCACCATACCCCAGGTTGGAACTGTGCGTAGCAGAACGCAACCTACCCCCTCACAGCAGTCTACGGAAGCTGCATCCTATCATCGACACCGACGGACCGTCTCCGAGGTGGTTCTTCTTTTGTCGCCAGAGGACTCCAGTGACAAGTAGAGTTCGGACTATGTGGAGTCGTTAACGACCCCAGACGGGGAGTGTTCTGGACCAATGAACATTTTATGTGTGCAGATAGCACCCTCTGGTGGTGGTTATTGTGTTAACAGTTTGTATGCTGGAAAGGTCATCTGATCTTTCTTCCTGTGTGAGGTCATTTGACCTTTGTTCCTTTCTTCCTGTGAGTGGTCATTTGACCTTCCTACCTTTCTTCCTGTTGACCCCAGGAAGCAGTTTTGCTAGGAAGAACCTGACTTGAGTAATGGAGAATCTGCCATGAGAGGTTCCATTCACAATCCAATGTAATCTGATTTCATATGTTAGGCCAAGCGCAATATCTGTGAGTATCTTTGTTCCTTAGCATAATAGCAACGTTGTCAGAGTAATATTTTGATAATACTATGTTTATAAAAGGTTAATATTTGATAGTTATAGAAGTTAGTCCAAATGTTAGTTAGTTATACAATTAGTCTATTCTACTGTTGTAAATATGTTTATATCTTATGTAATATCGAATGTATAGTACTCAGTTTATGTACAAAACATACTTTGTCTTTGTTTACAGTTTCACAAATTTGTTCAACTAAAGCTTCAAAACAGCAACCGGCTTCAGAAGAATTATTTTTGAATAAGTGTTTAACTTGCTGGATAACTAGATAGGAGCACGTCTAGCGCGGCCAGTACAGGTTTTGTTGGAGTTCTTGTCTGAGTCCAGCTTATGGAGCACTGTGTGCACGTTACGTCTACAAGATCACAAGATGGATTTAGATGCAAGCAGCTCTTCAGACCATTTGATCTCTTCCTGGCAGAATACCAATCCTACCATCTTCCCAGAAACTAGCTTTTCCTTAAATGAGTCCAGTGTCCTGGCTTCAAATACGCTTGCTGGCAACTCTTCCAGCTGTTTATCACCCTTGGTGTAAGGAAATACTTCACGATATCTGTCCTAAATTTTCCAATTGCCACCCTGAACTTGTTCCGCTGTTCTAGCATAACTGAAAATATTATTTCAAGAGTACTTTCTCTATCCTGTTAAGTATGTTATATAACAAAGAAAGAACTTGCATTTATGTAGCACCTTATCACAACCATTAGATGTTCCAAAATGTTTCACAGCTAATTGATTACTTTAGAAGTCCAGTCACTGTTTTGGAGGCAGCCAATTTGCACACAGCAAGATCCCACAAACAGCAAAAGAACACATTACCAAAATAACCTCTCTGTGGTCCCCTCCAGGACGTCCCTTTTTGAGGATGAAAAGCTTTAGCTTATCAATTTATTTGTTTTGCTCTTCCCTCTGTTAATGGGAATCAATTTTGTGTTCTTCTCTGCACTGCATCTAGATCCTGGATGGACCACATAAGTCATAGCAACCAAAAATGCACACAGTTCGTTACGTGCAGTCTGACCAGTTTCAGCATGGCCTCTGGGGATTTGAATTCAACTGATACGCAAGAGCCATACACACTCCATGGGTGGGAGAGAACTTGCCACAGGGGAAGTTGAAAGAAACTTAGAGGTGTTCATTGACTTGTCGCTCACTATATCTAACCAGTGTGCGGCAGCAATAAACAAAATGGTGACTCCACATTTCAATGCAGTAACTTGCACTTTTTCATATTGAACTTTAGTTGCCATGAATCAGCCAAATGTTGAGCTCAGCATTTGGCAAGATCTTTTCTGTTTTTATTTCAGATTTCCAGCATCTGCAGTATTTTCTTTTTGTGTTTGGCAAGATCTTTGCTGTCTCCTCTGAGTCCACTGTCCACTCAACCCCCCAGCTTGGTGTCATTTGTGCATTTAACCACTTTGCAATGAAACTGCAATTCCAGTTAGTGTATGCGTGCCACGAATAGGAGGGTTCCAGCATGGAGCACCTCGCTCAATCCCACCCTGCACTATATCTTAGCTCCCCTTACAGCTGCCTTCTGTTTAGCTTCCCTTTAGCCAGTTACTAATCCATGTCTTACCCTGATTTTAGTTTGTAAATGTGTCTCTCGTGCAGTATTTTACCCAAGACCTCTTGGAAGTTTCGATCATATGGCTTCCCATATGCGCAGTGCAGCGCAGATTCAGCAGAATGTTACCAGGGCTCCAAGGGTCAGATTATGAGGATAGATTACATAAACTAGGCTTGTATTCACTGGAATATAGAAAGTTAAGGGGTGATTTGATTGAGTTTTTTAGGATTTTGAAAGGAATTGATAGTGTAGATGGAGAGAAACATTTTTCGCTGGTGGGGGAGTCTAGGACAAGGGGACATAACCGTAAAATCAGAGCCAGGCCATTGAGGAGAGAAGTTAGGAAACACTTCCTCACACAAAGGGCGGTAGAAGTGTGGCACTCTCTCCCACAAAAGGCAGTAGCTGCTAGCTCAATTAATCATTTAAAATCTGAGATCGATAGATTTGTGCTAGCCAAAGGGAATTAAGGGATATGGAGCCAAGGCAGGAGGTTGGAGTTAGAATACAGGTCAGCCATGATCTTATTGAATGGCGGAACAGGCTCAAGGGGCTGAATGGCCTTCTCCTGTTCCTATGTTCACCCGTCAATTTTGGATGTCACTCAGGAAGGTTTGAGATAGATTCGGCAAGATCTTCTCAAGGTATGTTGGCTGTCATTTATTAGGCTACTTTCACACGGGTAGCCTGTTTATTTCTGATTGTTAATTCCATTAGCTTTACTATTAGTGAGGTCAGGCGAATGGGTCTGTAACAATGTTCCGTTTAAGCTGTGTGGCAGTGCGTCGCTCCAGGGAACCCGCGCAGCAGGCTTGCCAGCTTTTCAATGCAAAAACCGCACTTGCACTGTATTTTGAATGGGCCGCGCAGTCCCTTAAAGAAGCCACGCGGTGCCAACAATATTACAGGGAACATTGGTCCGTAGCACTGCATAATGCAAAAACATTTGTTCTGCAATGGCATCGGTCATATTTTTTTTATTCGCTTATGGGATTTGGGCGTCGCGGGCAAGGCCAGCATTTATTGCCCATCCCTAGTTGCCCTCGAGAAGGTGGTGGTGAGCAGCCTTCTTGAATCACTGCAGTCCGTGTGGTGAAGGTACTCCCACAGTGCTGTTAGGGAGGGGGTTCCAGGATTTTGACCCAGTGACGATGAAGGATCGGCGATATACTTCTAAGTCAGGATGGTGTGTGACTTGGAGGGGAACTTGGAGGTGGTGGTGTTCCCATGTGCCTGCTGCCCTTGTCCTGCTAGGTGGAAGAGGTCACGGGTTTGGGAGGTGCTGCCGAAGAAGCCTTGGCGAGTTGCTGCAGTGCATCTTGTAGATGGTACACACTGCAGCCACGGTACGCCGGTGGTGGAGGGAGTGAATGGTTAAGGTGGTGGATGGGGTGCCAATCAAGCGGGCTGCTTTGTCCTGGATGGTGTCGAGCTCCTTGAGTGTTGTTGCAGCTGCACTCATCCAGGCAAGTGGAGAGTAATCCATCACACTCCTTACTTGTGCCTTGTAGATGGTGGAAAGGCTTTGGGGCATCAGGAGGTGAGACACTCACCGCAGAAAATCTAGCCTCTGATCTACTCTTGTTGCCACAGTATTTATGTGGCTGGTCCAGTTAAGTTTCTGGTCAACGGTGACCCCCCAGGATGTTGATGGTGGGGGATTCGGCGATGGCAATGCCGTTGAATGTCATGGGGAGGTGGTTAGACTCTCGCTTGTTGGAGATAGTCATTGCCTGGCACTTCTGTGGCACAAATGTTACTTGCCACTCATCAGCCCAAGCCTGAACGTTGTCCAGGTCTTGCTGCATGTGGGCATGGACTGCTTCATTATCTGAGGAGTTATGAATGGCGCTGCACACTGTGGAGTCATCAGCGAACATCCCCATTTCTGACCTTATGATGGAGGAAAGGTCATTGATGAAGCAGCTGAAGATGTCAGCAAGGATCTGAAATGTCCTTTCCCGTTCCATTGAACAAGAGAGGATAATTTCCTCCCTTAGCTGTCCTCTCCTGAAGGTGCTGACTCATGCTAGAATGTGAAAAATGATCACTTAGAATCATAGAAGTTCACAGCACATGTCAGTGCTGGCTCTTCACTAGGGCAACCCAAGATTAATCCCACTGCCCTGCTCCCTCCCCATGGTCTGTAACTTCCTCTGCTTCAAATATTTATTAATTTTTCCTTAAACGATGTGATAAAGCATTGCATGCTCTAACGATGTTCTGCGTAAAGAAATTACTCCTAAACTTTCGCTTCGCTCTCAGCGACAATTTTAAACTGATGTTGTTTTGTCACTGACACCCTAACCATAAGAAATAAGATGGGAAATTCCTTGGAGCTGCTCCCGCTCCACCAGCGTTACTGCGCCAGAAATGTGGTGGAAACCCCGTTGGCAAAGTAAGCAGCTTGGAGGAATTCCCCAGCCTTTGTCTTCCCCTATTTATTATCAAAACCCTTCATAATAGTCCCGGTACCTCTAGTCTCTCCACAGAAAAAGCAAATATATAGATTCAGCTGTATCTTTTTTGTAGCTCATGATGATTTTAATATAAATTACTTGACCGTGTGTCATTCTTTAAAGTAAATACTGTTCCATATGTTTAAATGAGTTTACAATACGGCCAGAGAGACTGAGCCGAGCATTAAACAGCAATAATATACTATGGGGGAAAAATTCAGTTGGTTTGCGCCTCCCATTAGCACCTTAAGAGGGCGCTAATGGGGCGCAAAGCAACTAGCGCCTGTGTACGGCGATGTTTGCACTGCTCACAAAATTAACTAGACATTTTGCGGCAGCGCTAAACACTACCGCCACGATCTCCTGCGCCGGCAGATCGTGACGTCAGTCGAGTGTGCAACGCCCCGGTCTGGATACTGAGTGGCGCCCCCTGCCTTACCGCCTGCCGCTAGCAACGACAGGTTGAGGGGAACGTTTTGCAGTCAGGAAGGGACTGGGGTAGCGCTATTTAAAGGCAACCACTTCCTGCCTTTTTTTGTTGGTGACATTTTTGCACCACGCATTCTGAGAGAAAGACTTCTGGAGAGATTCAACGCTGTGTGAAGGAGTTTTGGGTACTGAGCAGCACTTTGCAGGTTCATTTTGATTTGCTCTTCCTTGTATCGATTTAGAAGAGACTGTGGGGGCTGCACTCTGAGCTCTTTCCCTGGGTCTCTCCATTGTTCTTTCCAGCAGATTTGATGTACAGGTCTCTCCAGGCCGAGATTCAAGGCTGCAATGAGCAGGATGTGGATGGAGAGCAAGATCAACACTCCTCTTTAAGAACTGGCCGCTGCCATTGTGTCTGTGTTCCATTGCTGACTGACATCACATGAGCTTCGCCAGTGCTCTGAGGTAGCACCTCACTCCTCGGCCTTTGCGCCTTAAGACAGGTGTGAAGCGCCTGATTTAGCGCTCCAATCACCTACGGGGGCGATAAAAGCCAAGTTTGCAGTCGGAGGCGATAATTAGCGGCAGGCGCTAATCTTTGCGCCCAGCCGATAATTGAATTTTTCCCCCTATAAATCTTAGGTTATAAGCTTGGATCAAAATGTTTTCTGTATGTACAGGAGACCAGACTAAATATGGACAGAGCACAGTGTGACTACACTCATGTTTTACAGACAAATCAGTAAGGAATAGAGGGAAATACAAAGGAGAAAAGAAAATGTGCACTATAGAGAAATATTTATATTCATGGAAAACCCAGGGTGCCCATTTTTCTAAAATAACATGTTCTTTTGTTTTCCTCCTCTCCTGAAGGTGTCAACCTTTAATGAGATATGGCTCCATGGGTGCTAATAACCCTCCAGTACCTCACTCAAGTGGCTGTTCTTCCTTTGTCAGTCAAGACAGTGAGTGTCGACAGGTTGTTTGACCATGGAGGGCATTGCAGCCCAGCCTGAACCTGCCCTCGCTCGACAGCCAGCCACCTGCACTTTCCAGCAGGAACAGGAACCCTGGCTGATTTCCCCCCTCCTCAGCCCAGGGGACACCAAACCTAATTGCAGCTTGCAAACTGCTGACCTGGCCGACAGCAAGTAATTCAGAGACTGAGCTTCGAACCTTCCTTGTCTGTGTAACTGAGCAGCACACTGGGAGGTACATTTACCCACTGATTCATCGGGGCAGCTAGTGCCTCCATCTCCACAAGATTCATGCATTTCACTGAAACTCATGGTCACAAGATCACAACATAATTAAACATGGATTGGAGGGTAGCTAATGTTACCCCACTATTCAAAAAAGTTGGTAGAGAGAAAACGGGGAATTACAGACTGGTAAGCCTGACATCGGTAGTGGGGAAAATGCTAGAGTCCATTATAAAAGATGTAATAGCAGAGCACTTGGAAAACAGTGACAGGATCGGACAAAGTCAACACGGATTTACGAAAGGTAAATCGTGCTTGACTAATCTACTGGAATTTTTTGAGGATGTAACTGGTAAAATAGATAAGGGAGAACCAGTGGATGTGGTGTATTTAGACTTTCAGAAGGCTTTCGGTAAGGTCCCACATAAGAGATTAGCGTGTAAAGTTAAGGCACATGGGATTGGGGGCAAGGTATTGACTTGGATAGAGAACTGGTTGGCAGACAGAAAGCAAAGAGTTGGAATAAACGGGTCGTTTTCCGAGTGGCAGGCAGTGACTAGTGGGGTACCGCAGGGATCGGTCCTTGGACCTGTAGGGGGTTTTTGCTACTTGCTTTGGCCAGTCGGTTATGTCTCCGGCTGCCTTATCTCTGAGCGGTTCGAATCGCTCACCCCTTAGTTCTGATCCCCGGGCTTATTGGCAGATAGCGATATAGACAAACCAGCAGACCAGTGGTTTGGTACAAAGAAAACCAAAATTTATTATCAGAGAAAATTAAGATAACAATACTATACAAAAAAAAATGATATGAATGCAGTACACTTACACTTAACAGGGGAGGAGAAAACAGCACATCGAGGGAAAATGGCTAAAATGACAATTCAGCAATCCCCTTAACTCCCACCCTCTACACCTAGCTAGATTATCTTGCGATGGGTCAGAAGTATAATGCTCACCGGTCTGAGATGTTGAAAGAAAGCCATGCTCCTTTGCCCTGTTGCCTGCCGATGTCATGTAGTCCTGCTTTTGCACAGACTTCACCGTCCAGGTAGAGATACGCCAGTAATTAAAAGGTCTCTGACAGGGTATCCTACCTCTCTGGATGGGCTCTCCTTCGATGGTCTTCTTCCTTGCTTGATGGCGAGGCTGGGCGCAGGAGGCGAGGCGAGAGAGGGAGCATGGCTTCCTGAGGGGCTATATTTATACTCCTCTCGGTAGCCCTTATCTGCTCGGCAAATTAGTACAGTCCTTTGTATAATTTCGGTGAGCTCGTTTAAAACAAAAGGTATCGGTCTTGGCCCATCGACTTGGATGGCCGGTAATCGCTTCCTGCCGGTTCTGCAACCGCTCTCCTTTGTCCAACAGGTTCTTTGATGGGGGCCAGCCCCGTCTCGGTGGCCCCGCTGATTATTTTGATTGTTTGAGCAAACACCTTGATGGCCTTTATGCGTAGGTCTGATTGTAATTGGGTTTGTCCCCAATGCATATGCAAAAGTCTTGTCTGGTTTCGTGATCTCCTTGCTGCAGACATTGAAATACACAAGCTGTTAGCTTGCCAGGGTCCGAATTGAAACTGACAGGCTTTCGGTCACGAGGTTTGACCGCAGCCATTTTGTTGTGCCCTGGATTTTAAAACTCAGTCTGACCAAGGTTTCTTTTAAAAACCAAATAAATCTTCGGGGGGTGGGGGGGGGGGGGGGAAAGAGATGTATGAAATTTTCGAATCCTTCAGTCCCCCCTAGGATACTGAAACTTGCTTGAAGTGTCCAACCAAGGTGAGCAAAATTTCTGACTCCCCCACAAATAACCTTCTCCTGTATTTACCTATCCATAATCCCTCAGCCCACATTTCCCGTACTTATAGAGAAAACGCGGTGTACGACAGGCATCTACAGATGGCAAATACGATTCGTTACAAACAATCCAAGCGTGGAGGGGGTCGACCCCAGCTATTCACAATATATATTAATGATCTAGACAAGGGAACTAGATGTAATATCTCCAAATTTGCAGACGACACAAAGCTGGGTGGGCGTGTGCTATGAGGAGGATGCCAAGAAACTCCAGGATGATTTGGACAGGTTGGGTGATTGGGCAGAAGCATGGCAGATGCAATATAATGTGGATAAATGTGAGGTTATCCACTTTGGTGGCAAAAACAGGAAGGCAGATTATCTGAATGGCAATAGATTGGGAGAAGGGGAAGTGCAACGAGACCTGGGTGCCCTTGTGCACCAGTCGCTGAAGGTAAGCATGCAGGTGCAGCAGGCGGTTAAGAAGGCAAATGGTATGTTGGCCTTCGTAGCGAGAGGGTTTGAGTACAGGAACAAGGATGTCTTGCTGCAGTTGTATAGGGCCTTGGTGAGACCACATCTTGAGTATTGTGTGCAGTTTTGGTCACCTTATCTGAGGAAGGATGTTCTTGCCATGGAAGGAGTTCAGCGAAGATTCACCAGGCTGATACCTGGGATGGCAGGAATGACGTATGAGGAGAGATTGGGTCGATTGGGCTTATACTCGCTGGAGTTTAGAAGAATGAGAGGGAATCGCATTGAAACTTATAAAATTCTGACAGGACTGGACAGACTAGATGCAGGAAGGATGTTCCCGATGGTCGGGGAGTCCAGAACCAGGGGTCACAGTCTAAGGATAAGGGGTAAGCCATTTAGGACAGAAATTAGGAGGAATTTCTTCACCCAGAGAGTGGTGAACCTGTGGAATTCTCTACCACAGAAGGCAGTAGAGGCCAATTCATTAAATATATTCAAGAAGGAGTTGGATATATTTCTTAAGGCTAAAGGGATCAAGGGGTATGGGGAGAAAGCAGGGACCGGGTACTGAATTTGGATGATCAGCCATGATCGCATTGAATGGTGGAGCAGGCTCGTGGGGCTGAATGGCCTACTCCTGCTCCTATCTTCTATGTTTCTATGTTTAAAGAGGGGGAAGGCCGTTCAGCCCATCTTGGCTCACAAATCACTTCCCTAGACTCCTTTAGCACTCTGGATTTACTGTTTTTCAGGTCTTTTAGCCTGTCAGTTATATAGAAGCCATTAATTTGTCTAGGAAAATTCTGCTTGGGGAGGACATGTTGCTCATGTCTTCCTTCCCTTGAAGACATGGAGGAAGTCATCAGAGTGTTTTCTATCCTGTATGCGTCCTCTCTTTCAAGCCTATTGCCACCTTTTATGCTTTTCACCTCTTCTCTGACTGGTCTCTTTGTATTAAAATACTGTAATAATTTACATCTGGAGCTATGCTTTTTTCCCCTCAGTTCTCTTTGTTCTTCTGATCACCTTTTGAACGTTTTTCTGCATTTTCTTGTATTCATTCCAGTGAGCCCCATCCCTCTCTCCCTGCAGGATCTGTAGAGGTCAAAGAGCTGCTGATATTCTCTGAGAAAATATGCCAGAGTTTCTCAAAGATTTTCAAAGATCATTTTCATATAGCACATACGTATTTATTTAAGGGGTCCAGGTGATGAGAAAAAAGGGGGAAATAACAAAGAATAAGTGGTGGTGTTCCACAAGGATCAGTGCTGGGACCACTGCTGTTCTCAATTTACATTAACGATTTAGACTTTGGAATTAAAAACACAATTTCCAAATTTGTGGATGACACCAAATTGGGGGGGGATAGTCAATACTGAGGAGGACTGCAACAAATTACAGGAGGACAATTAATAAACTTGCAGAATGGGCATATAATTGGCAAATGAAGTTCAACATAGATGAATCTGAGGTATTACATTTTGGTAGGAAGAATAGGGAGGTCACATCACTTGGAGAGTGCGAGTCTAGGTTGGGTAGAGGAACAAAGGGATCTCGGAGTACAAATACACAAATCACAAAGTTGCGCCACAGGTTAGCAAGGCCATAAAAAAAGCAAAGGGTTTATTTCTAGAGGATAGAATTGAAAAGTAGGGAAGTTATGCTAAACCTGTATCGAACCTTGATTCGACCACACTTAGAGTACTGCGTACAGTTCTGGTCGCCATATTATAAAAAGGATATAGAGGCACTGGTGAGGGTGCAGAGAAGATTTACAAGGATGATACCAGAAATGCGAGGGTTTACATATCAGGAAAGGATGAACAGGCGGAGTCTCTTTTCTATTGGAAAGAAGGCTGAGGGGTGACCGAATAGAGGTCTTTAAAATTATGAAAGGTTTTGATAGAGTGGATAGAGAAAGAATGTTTCCACTTGTGGGGAAGAGCATAACTAGAGGCCATCAATATAAGATAGCCATCAAGAAATCCAATAGGGAATTCAGAAGAAACTTCTTTACCTAAAGAGTGGTGAGACTGTGGAACTCACTACCACAGGGAGTGGTTGAAGTGAAAAATATAGATGCATTTAAGGGGAGGCAAGACAAGCATATGAGGGAGAAGGGAATAGAGGATTATGCTGATAGATTTAGATGAGGAAAGACTGGAGGAGGCTCGTGTGGAGCATAAACACCAGCATGGACCGGTTGGGCTGAATGGCCTGTTAGTGCCGTATATCCTATATGTAATCCTATGTAAGAGGGAGCAAAAGAAAAGAATGAGGAACAGCAGAGAGAGAGAAAAATGCAAAAGAAGTAGTAAGTAGCAAGTTATAAATATTTTTTGCTTTGTTTTGAACTTTTTTCCTCTTTTCTCACACTTGTTTCCCCATCTCCTCTCCTGAAGGTGTTGACTCCTTGCTGGGGTACAGTGTACTGTTCCATGGGCACTAGTTGCCTCCAGAACTTCACCCAACTGGTCCTCCTTTCCGTATGAGCCTTTACAAGGAATTTCAGCAGGCTACTTGAACACAAGTTGGGGCGAAACAACCAAGTCTAATCCTGTCCTCACTCAATGACCACACATTGCTCTGGCTGATTTTCTCTACCGTAAACTAGCGATGTGAGATTGATCGTACTGTTCCACACAAACTAAAATCATCTCACAACAGACCTGGGATCAAAACTGGGACTTTCATTCTCTGCAATGTTCCACTAGGCACTCACAGTATACTATAAATCTTAGGTTATATGGTTTAATATTTTAATATAACCTTCAAATAAAGTTTCTCCTGCAAGGGCAAGATTGTGAACACACCAAGTAATGCACGGGAAACAATTACTTTGTCCTATATTTTCTCTTGGTGCATTTGCAGCCATGAGTAAAGTCAGAAGAGTTCCCCTGATGGCATAGTGGTAAACGCTCCCTCAATAAAACCTCAGGTTTCTCCCTAGTTGTGCTAAATTAGCTGATTTCCCAATTGCCCTCAACATGCCTTGGCTAGGGAGGTGGGAAGAAAAAAAAATCAACTAGTGTTATGTTCCTGACTGCTAAACAGTGACTCCCTCTGGAAAGTATCTGAGTAACAAGATGTGAAGACCGGATCATGCTGAGCTGTGATGCGTTCCTGACAATTATATAGTCCGACAGCACATACTATCCAGGCTAACACCTGCAAAATAGCCAATTGAGCAAGATTTGAATGGCTGCTAGTGCTTGTAGAGCTATATCCCTCAGGCCATGATTTTGCCGACCGAGGCGGGTCCGGGGCGGCCGGGGTTGGTGTCGCGGTCCCAGCCCGCTGTCTGCTCCAGTCCGCACTCTCCAAATGATTTTCAACCTCAACCTCATCCTGCTGTGCCACTCATCACATCCCCATCACTCTGCCTTCCTTACCCTACTCCTGCACATCTTTACTCACACCAACTTACCTTGCACCTCCACCCATCCCTCTCCATCTATATTATCACTTCCCCATCTCACTAGCCACCCCTCACACTCACCCTCATCCTACTGCAAGCATACCAACTAACAACACACAAGGGTAAGCACTTGGGTGGTTTAGCCAATGTTCATGTGAAGTTTCTGGTAATGTGCTGTCAAACATTTAAATCTTTATTTTCAACACTTTGCATTCTTGGACAGATTTGTGTGCACCTTTGGAAGTGTCTTAGTGAGTTGTAGTGAATGGCGAGACATAAGGGTACACCCCGCAATGGTGATGAGTGTGAAAGGAATGGCTTGGTCATTGTAAGGATGCTTTATGGTGCTGGTGTGAGGTCGTGTCAACCAGGCACATCATGTGGCAGCCAGGGTGTACAGCATCAAGTGAAGTAAATCTGGCCATGGTGAGGCCATCGCTGGCCTCCCAGGCAGCAATGTGGTCGGGTGTTAATGCCCTCTGTCCTGTGCAGCATCAGGTGATTGCGGAGAAGGTTGGTGTTGCTGTTGGTGCTGCTGGTGTATCTGGTGATGTTGGTGTTGGGGCTGATCGTGGTGGGATTCTGAGGACCAAGGTGAAATAGTTTCAAGTGCACCGATGCTGCTGGAATAGATGACAGCTGAAGTTGAGATGACAGAAGCGATGGTGAGAGAGGTTGTTCCAGGGAGATGACAGTGGATAGAGAGTTTACTCCAAACACATCCAAACTGCATACAGCTCAAAAGTGTCTTCCAAATCCTGAAGGCTCAAGCTTCTGACATTGGAAAGTGAACAGCTGTGAAATGGTAGCTTTTATACCACTTTTGCAGCTGTCAATTATTCACAGCAATGGAGAATCCATAGAGAACCCGACACACTTAGCTGTTGTAATCCCCGAGCGACGGGAATCTTGTGGAAAAGATGGAAAAATGGCTAGAAGGTGGTAAAATGCTGTTCAACTACCTTTAAAGACCCTCTTAACTATTTCAATATGCTGACCCGCCACTTAGAGCGGGTCAGCCAAGTGAGCGGGATCCCGACCTGCTGTCAGTCTTTTAGATTTTGACAGCGGTCCTGCCTCCAAACCCGCCCTCTGAGCGCCGGCAAAATTCCGGCCTCACTTTCAGAAATGGGGAGAGAGAGGGACCCTTTACCGCTGGTAACTGGGCTCAAATCCAGCCCAGACCGATAGGACGAAAGTCTCTCTGTTGGTTGATCGGTCCTACGTGAAACAACTTTAGGCAGTGTGAATCCATTTTCCAGTGGCCATAGCCCACAACACAGAATTACCTCTAAATTAGCAATCGCACTCAGAGAGGCCACAGGATGGCTGGTGTGGTAAATGGAAAAAAGTCAGAATGGTGCAGCAGACAGTGATCTTCTGAGGTTAGGGCAGGGGCACACTGTCGGTCCAGAGTAGAGACATTTCACTCTGCATTTAATTGCCTTTTTATCTGCCTTGAGAATGCAAAGTGCTGAATTGGAAAGTTTTCCATTGCCCGATACTAACATCTCTGATCTTAAGCACAAAAATTGACACAATCATTATAAAAGAGAAAATAAAATAACCCAAGAGATGCTGAAAGCACAAGCGGAAGAAAAGACGTGATGATGGGAAACAGTCTGCTTATGATATGGCACCACGGAAAATGACGCCATGTAGAATAATGTTTTGAGAGAATGATTCATGCAATCAGCTTTCTAAGTCTGACTAGCAAAAAAACAAAGCAGGCTCCCTACAGAATCAACTTTCAATCATTACAATCTTTCCATTGTGTAATTTCTGCAAGTGAGTTTGAAGAAAAAAATCTCTTAGCCTCCAATACCCAGATGGCGTATGTTGGTAGATCTACATGGTGCCTTTTGTTTTTAGTTGGTGTTAACACACATCCATGAACCACTAATGTCTTGTGACATCCTTGACAGAATGGAAATTACGTCAACTTCTGTTGGCACCGATCAGCTCCTCTGCTCATGGTAAGTGGGTCTGGGACTGATTATGTGCCATTAAATTCACAGCCAATATTCTTCCAATAAATCTAAACTATTTTACTGAAGAGTTCCCTCAGGTAAATTACACACACATGTTGGTGCAAACCCAACCTTCCCGAGATTGTTGCAAGAGCAATTTTTACTGCTTAGAATTTAGGGAATTAATATGGTTCGCTGTGTTAATATATTTAATAAAAAGCAATTATATTTTTTAATGTTATAAGATGTCAGGATTTGGTACTGAAGAGGAGATAGATCTAAACTATTCCATTACGATCGGTGTCTGATAACGATGCTGCCATTAAACTCCCCTGATGGTTTAAATGTGTGGAATTGAGCTCCAGCTTTAATACTCAGTCTGTGCTGAGTTAGCTGATCTCAGCTGGAGTCCTATTGGCCTAAACTAGGGAGGGGAAAAATTAAGGTAGAGATCCTACTTGTGACCACCATTCAGTGACTCCTGATGCAAAATGCACATGTTAAGTTTGGGCAAGGACAGGATAAGCCTTATACCAGGCCTGCCATGTCCAAATAATTTGGCTCAATTCAATCTCTAGGTTCACACATGAAAAACGACCACTTTGGGTGGAGTGACCATGAAACTGTATCACAACAGCCAGCACTTTCAGGGGAGAAAGACACGAAATTGAGATAAAACAAAAAAAATAAAATGTCACCGAATTGTACACTTAAATAGGAGAATCGAAGAAAATTGCGAATTGTTTAATAATCACATCGCCACATGAACAACCACAACCTGGAGCTTTCTACAGGCAATTCAGAAAACAGAATGTGTTGGAGCATTAGGGCGAGGACACAAACACTGCAGATTACAGTTGCTGATTTTGGGATGTGTTTCTCCCTTGATAGCTTGCAAGGTGTGAATGAACAGAAACAGTCCACAGTCATCTGTTTATGCGCTGTAGATGTGGAGCCGTTGGCCAGATTTGAGGGTTTTGTTTTGGAACTGCTCACTGTGCTTGTTAAAAGAACACTGCACATTGCTACTCAAATTGGCAGTCAAGAGCATGATCCTAGGACAACAGATTGTCATAGAATCATACAGCACAGAACAGAAGGAGGCCATTCAGCCCATCATGCCTGTGCCGGCTCTTTGAAAGAGCTATCCAATTTTTCCTTTTCAAGTACATGTCCAATTCCCTTTTGAAGCAGCTTCCACCACCCTTTCAGGCAGTGCATTCCAGATCATCATAACTCACTGCTTAAAAAAATATTCTCATCTCTTCTCCCCACAGCTTCTTTTGCCAATTATCTTAAATCTGTATCCTCTGGTTACCGACCCTCCGACCAGTGGAAACAGTTTCTCCTTATTTACTCTGTCAATATCCTTCAAAATTCTGAACACCTCTAATAAATCTTTCCTTAACCTTCTCTGATCTAAGGAGAACATTCCCAGCATTCATTGAGGAGAGGAAGAAAATCACCCAGTATTCCTGCTCCTGAAAATGTCCACAAGCAAAGGAAGAGAAAACATCAAAAGCCCCCAAACCCCCCCAACACTGGGCAACAGTTCAGGAAGTTCCATACCGAGCACCATCTGGGCCCCTGCCTTTACCCCATGTAGCATGATCCTTCTTCTTACATCCCCCCCCCCGCAACCCCACCCCACTAAACATTACTGCAGCAGCCTCACCTTCTCTCCACTGAGCAACCCTTTGTCCTCCTGCTCTGGCCACTGAGAATCATTCCATCTCCCCCATACCATGCAGCATTTTGGAAACGATCACCGCCCCCCCCCCACCACCACACACTTCACTGGCCAACACTTGGCCTCCTCCCTATTGAGCAGTGCAACGAATTATTCGAGGCCCACACATCTCCCCATCAATGAACAGGAAAATAGTTACTGGCCCACCATCAAAACTCCTCCTCGCACACCACCCGCCCCCCCACCAATGGAATGAGATACATAATTTAACCTTGTTCCATTCTAACACCCTCCTCCCCACTGAGCAGGGAAATTGTCCCTGGCCCACTGTTCCCCTCCTCCACAGAGGATCAAAACAGACCCTGGGAAACTGGTCTCCACCACTAATCATCTGAGCATGTTCATCCCTTCTCCTCCCACTGTCCGCCTCCTCATTCCCCCCTCCCCTCCTCGATTCCTCTTCCTCTTTGTCTCCCATCCACCTCCCCTATCTACCTTCTCTCCTCATCTTTGCTGACTTCACCCTACCCCATCCCATTGCCACCTATTCTCCACCCTCTCTTCCTCTCCCCTCCCTCTTCCTGTCCACCATTCACCTTCCCCAATTTGACTCCATCTCCTGCCCCTTCCTTTATTTGGGCCCAATTATCCACCCACTCTCTAAACTTGCTTGACCTGAAAACTGCACTTGGTCTTCACTCTCCATGTGCAATGTCACAGGAGCTAGTATAATAAACATTTTAATTCTGCAGCGCACGTTCAGTCAACTTTTTCGATTATAAATTCTGATTTCTACACTTATAATAGATACTGCCTATGTGAACTTCGCACATTGTAATGACACCCTCCTGCCAGTGGTGGAGCTGTAGTACCTCAGTTCCTCCCGGTTCTCCCAGCGTCCCTCAACCAAAATCACCAAAACAGATTAACTGGTCCTTTATCTCATTGCTGATTGTGGCACCTTGCTATGCACAAATTGGCTACCATATTTCCCTACATTACAACAGTCCAACTTTAGAAGTACTTAATTGGCTGTGAAGTGCTTTGGGATGTCCAGAGGCAAGTTCTTTCCTTTCTATAATACTTTTCCCCATTGCACTTTGTCGATAACAGCCCTCTTGTTAAACAGTTTATCCTCCAGCTCATTATGAGCGAGACAATAAGGGTTTTTAGACAAGAAGTACGTGCAGTTGAAATCACACATATACATCATTGTGTTGTTGCATGATTTCATTTGAAAATGACATTTTATATTTTAAAACTTACTGAGCCATCAATGGCTGTAATGTAAACATGTAATGCACAAGTTAGGCACAAGATTATGCAATCCAGACACGCTACCATTTTCCCAGTAAAGGAAAATAAAATACACATTATAGATCGGCACCATATGCAAAAATAAACAACAGGTAGATGAATAATAAACTAGAAAAAAAACACTTCAACCACCCTGAAGTAAACAACCATTCGCCAGTTTCACTCCAATCAAAAGTTTTTTTCAGTGCAAGTCAGACAACCTAGGATTCAATGCAGAAATTGTGTTGTCATTTAGCCTCATACAGCACACATCTGGGCCAAATCATTTTAAGTCATAAGGGCATCATGAAGTTAAACATTCAGGTTTAATCTTGGCTTTTAAGAGGAAAATTATAATTTAATGTAACAATGGTTTGAGCTGCAGCTTATTTTTTTTAAACTGTCATAACTACAGGTTATGTCATTTAAAGGTCCCAGGTTATTCTGTGGGCTGGGCATAAGACAGTTCAATATGATCATGATTGAGCCATTACTATGAAGCAGCAGTACATTTACAGACAGCAATGGAAGGATCCACTCATTTCTTTACAATTACTGTTTTTTTTTACTAGTTTAAAAGGGCAACCATTCAACTGGGGCATTGGAATAATTGGGTTGGACCAACACATAATGAGTGGCATAGGGTCAATTTGCATGGAGAAATCCCAGTCTCCTGCTGGAACTTTGGCAGGATATCAGCGGAACCCCCCAGAGAAATGGCTTAAACAGTTAGAGTTACAGTAAGAGATCAGGACAATCTTCATGGAAATTCAGGGGCTTAAATTCATGACTCTCACATGAAACTAATATGAGACTATTTTTGATTTTTATAAAAAGGTCTATGAAGTGGAGCCCAGATAAAAATCAGCTCTGATCAACAGCAAGTGCAACCAAAAGAGTTGTGATTGTTGCCATTCATTCATAAAAGTCCTATTAAGAAAAAACTATTTATTTGGAGAACATTCGATTTTAGCAGTGGTACACCTCAGTCACCTAAACCTTTGCTGTGTCTAAGTTGGAGTAAATCTGCTGGGACTCTTACTCGATAACGGACTTTAAACTCTCCCCAACCTCGTACAGCTGCAGTGTAAATAAAAACAAAGTGAGAAATAGAAGTGGGGCATTCAGCCAATCACTATTCCGTCCATAGACTGCATGCAGTTTGCCCTAGGGTGGCAACTAAGCCCTGTTGAATCCGTAAATTTTAAGGTATGGTGTTCTTCAATAACTAGACGGAGGCTGTAGATTAACAATCAACAGGTGTTTACTGGAGGAGGGTAGTCTAAAGACTAACAGTACAGATGCCTGCTCAAGGCTTATATACAGGTATGGTCACTGCCGGTACTACAGTATACAGGAGCTGTAAAAGTAGTTCTCTCTTAAAGGTACGTACGCTACAATTCCTCCCCTTTTAGATTAACAGTACCCATAACATTCAAATAACAGTTAACACTTTAACATGCACATTTAACTGAAATAGTCCATTTATAGATTCAGGCTTTGGGGCGGCTTCCTGATCCTTTCTGGATAGCACCTTTCCTGAGTGTCTTGTTCTTGGTGCGGAGGCAATTCTGGCCCCCTTTCGTCGGTTAGTTCATCAGTTTCCGCTGTTACTATTTCTGGAGTAGATGCTACCGGTATGTCGGGTTCATCCCCAGATACGCGAGACATGGGGTTGACTCGTTCCTGTGACGCTAGGATCTGGTCGACGTGGCGTCTCACAATGTTCTCCCCGACATCCAGTGTGTACATTAGTGGCCCCTGCCGTGTGCATATCGTTCCGGGTTGCCATTTCTCTGTTCGGTACTCGCGGGCCAAGACTGGTTGTCCTACATTGAAGCTCCTTGTCGGCTTCTCATTGATGTGCTGGAATTGCTTATCCTCAACATTTCTTCGCACATTTGGTCTGAGCAAATCCAGACGAGATCTCAACTTTCGGTTAAAGAACATCATGGCCGGGGTCTGGTTGGTAACTGCATGTGTCGCATTTCTGTAAGCTAACAGGAAATTGTCCACCTTATGCTGTAGTGGAATGTCATCATCGCACATGGCCCTTATCGCCTTTTTAAAGGTTTGTATGAACCTCTCAGCCAATCCATTTGTGGCTGGATGATACGGGGCGGATGTGTAATGCCTTACCCCATTCCTTCTCATAAATTTCCGAAACTCTTCGCACACAAACTGTGGTCCGTTATCAGAGCAAATCTGCTCTGGCAAGCCGTTCCTGGCAAATATGGTCCGTAGGACTGCAATCGTTTTCTCTGTAGTGGTGGAGGACATTTTGATCACCTCAGGCCATTTCGAGTGCGCATCCACTGCTATTAAGAACATTGAGTCCATGAATGGACCAGCAAAATCAATATGCACCCGTTGCCATGGAGAGGAGGGCCACTCCCATGGGTGTAGAGGGGCATGTGGTGGTGCATTTTGGACCTTCTGGCATCCTGAGCAGCTCTTTGTTAGGTCCTCGATTTGTTGATCGATCCCCGGCCACCACACATAAGCCCTAGCAAGGCTTTTCATTTTCACCCCTCCCAGATGACCTTCGTGAAGCTCATTGAGCACTCTCTCCCTTAACTTGGGTGGAATTACTACTCGGGATCCATACATCACTGTCCCCTGGCATACTGACAGCTGTTCTCTTCTGGATGAGAATGCTGGCAACAGTGAGTCGCCATGTGTTGGCCATCCCTTCACCGTCAAATCATATACCCGAGACAGTGTCGGATCATTTCGGGTCTCCTTCTCTATATCCACGTTAGTTACTGGCAAGCGTTCAATTATCGACGAATAAAATATTTCGATAGGGTCCACTGCTGGTGCTTCCTCCACAGTAGGCAGTGGCAGGCGTGATAGCCCATCAGCGTTTCCATGCTGTTTCGTGCCCTTATGCTCTATTTCATATTGGTTCGCCCCTAGAAAAAGGGACCATCTTTGTAGCCGTTGTGCAGTCATCACCGGAACGCCCTTCTTTGGATTAAAGATGGAGACAAGTGGTTGGTGGTCAGTCAGCAAGGTGAACTTCTGCCCATGCAGATAGTGGTTGAATTTTTTTACTCCCCATACTAGGCTGAGGGCCTCCGTCAATCTGGGCGTAGTTGCGCTCGGCTGAGGTTAGTGACCGAGACGCAAAGGCTACTGGCCTCTCCAACCCGTCTGGGAATTTGTGCAACAGCACCGCTCCAATACCATAGGGTGATGCATCACACGCCAACCGAATTGGTAGTGCTGGGTTGAAATGGGCCAACACCTCTTTTGATGTGATCAATTCTTTACACTTCTGGAAAGCTCGTTTACATTCGTCATTCCACTTCCATGGTACCCCCGTTTGCAGTAGGGTGTTCAGTGGGTGTAATACTGTAGACAAATTTGGTAAGAACTTATGGTAGTAGTTCACCAGCCCGAGGAACGACCTCAGTTGTGACACATTTTCCGGTGCTGGAGCCTTGACTACTGCCTCAATCTTTTCAGGGGACTTATGTAACCCCTCTTCATCAATAACGTGGCCACAATACGAGATCTGCTTCTGAAAAAACTCGCACTTGTGGCGATTAGCTCGTAGCCCATATTCCTTTAATCTACTGCGCACCTTCTCCAGGTTGGCGAGGTGATCACTGTCATTTTCGCCCGTGACCAGGATGTCGTCCAAATAACACTGGGTCCCTGAAATCCCTTGCAGGACTTGATCCATTGCCCTTTGCCAAATAGCCGGAGCCGATGCTACCCCGAACACCAGCCGGTTGTATTGGTAGAGACCTTTATGAGTGTTGATGGTGAGGTATTGTTTCGAGGCTTCTTCTACCTCCATTTGCAGGTACGCCTGGGCCAGATCTATCTTAGTGAAGCGTTTACCTCCAGATAGTGAGGCGAAAATATCTTCAATCCGTGGAAGCGGATATTGTACCATGTGAAGGACTGGGTTCACTGTCACCTTAAAATCCCCACAGATGCGGACCTTCTTTGGTTCCCCAGGCGTATTAATCAACAACCTCTTCATTACAGGAACGATGGGTGTAGCCCACTCGCTCCAGTCCACTTTGGACAGTACTCCTGAACGTTCCAAACCTTCCAGCTCTGCTTCGACGGCTGGTCGGATCGCATAAGGCACCGGTCTGGCCTTAAAAAAACTTTGGGCTTGCATTTTCCTCTATTTTAATCGTCGCTGTTATGCCTTTCAGTGTTCCGAGTCCCTCCTGGAACACTTCTTGTGCGTCAGTTAGCATTTTTGACAGTCGTCCAGGTGTGACGTCGTCATCCTTTTTGGCCTCAACCTTCAGTGCCTGTATGGAATGCCAATCTAATTGTATCTTCCGGATCCATTCACGTCCTAGTAGTGGTGGTCCTCCATCTGGCAATACATATATATCCATTTTAGGTATTTCCTGGCCTTTGTATATCACGTTCACCCTTATTTTTCCTTTGGGGTAGACTTTTTGCCCCGTGTACGTCTTCAAGACAATCTCTGTAGCTTTCAAGGGTATATGTGAGAATAGCCGCTTGTAGTCCCTTCGGTTTATGACTGTTAGGGCTGATCCTGTGTCCAATTCCATTTTCACTTGGACTCCGTCTATCTTGAGCGTGACCCAGATAGTCTGGTGATCCTCCATTTTGATTACATTATGTAGTTTCAGACAACCCAGCTCCTTGCTTCCGGAGTCTGTATCACTTTTCTGTTCGTCTGAACTACTATCCATCACCTTATGTACTTTTTTGTACTTCTCCTGTGGAGATTTCTTGCTGCTGGTTTTCTTCCCTGACCTGCAGACTCTTGCTATGTGTCCTGCTTTTCCACACTGTCTACACACTTGGTCTTTGAACCAACAATCCTTCTGGTCGTGTGTTGTTCTGCCGCAGCGATAACACTTCCCTGCTCCATATGACATTTCATTGGTGCCATATTCTTGCGGTCTCCGTTGTATCTCTGCAGCACCCCGTGTGGCTGCTTCGTGTGATACTGCCATGCTGAAAGCCTTGTCCAGCGTAAGATCCTTTTCTGATAGAAGCCGTTTCTGGGTTCCTTCACTTTGAAGCCCACACACAAACTTGTCCCTTAACGTATCTGCTAGTCCCATTCCAAACTGGCAGTGTTTCGATAGCTTGCGCAGTTCCGTTAAATACTCAGCATTACTTTCGTCTTTCTGCTGGTTCCTTTTGTGGAACTTAAATCTTTCTGCTATCAGCAGCGGTGTGGGGTTTAAGTGGTCCTGTAGGATTTCCACTATGCTTTCAAAATCCTTATCCACTGGCTTCTCTGGGGTTAATAGGTTTCGCAGTAAGCCATACGTTTTTGCACCCATGGAATTCAACAAAACCAGTGCTTTCCTGGCATCTGGCACTTCATTCGCCTTGCAGTACACCTCAATGTGTTCCACATATGTCGCCCAATCTTCGACTTCATTGTCGAACGCAGTGACACTGCCACTCTTCGGCATCCCTGGGTGTGGTTAGACTTTCTAAAATGGCGACTCCCGCGCTCTCCCTTCTTCTCCGCTGGCTCAAACTGGCATCTCCCGCGCTTTCCTTTCTTCCCGCGCTCGCCCTTCTTCTCCGCTGCGGCTTCAAAAATGGTGTCTCCCGCGCTCTCCCTTCTCCGCGGCTCAAATGGCGTCTCCCGCGCTCCCTTTCTTTCCCCGCGGACACTGCTCAGCCCTCGAGCTCTGGCTGCGCTCTGCACGTTCTCCTGTGCGCCTCTCTCGTTGCCGCCGCTCGGTCCTGAACCCCGGCTGTGCTTTACCCTCTCTCTCTTTTTGTTTTCTGTCGACGCCGCTCGGACTTCAACCCCCGGCTGCGCCCTGTGCGCTCTACCCTCTCTCTTACCCCGTCGACGCTGCTCGGCCTTTTCTGTGCCGTTGGTCGGCTCCAGCCGCCGCTGTCCGTGAAGGGTCTGCGCTGTACCTGTTGCCAGCCTGTTGCTGCATCGTCGTGGCTGGAGAACCAAGCCCAGCTCTCAACAGCCTTCCCTGCGATGTTCACTCTCTTTGCCGGATGACTGGGCGGTTGCTCGTGGTCGACGCCCGTGCTTCTGGCCTCGACTTTCTTCCACCGTCCTCCCGGAGCGAATCCTTGGAAGGAAATGCAGAGTTGCAGGTAGATTCAAATCGACCTCGTCGCCACTGTTGAATCCGTAAATCTTAAGGTATGGTGTTCTTCAATAACTAGACGGAGGTTGTAGATTAACAATCAACAGGTGTTTACTGGAGGAGGGTAAGACTAATAGTACAGATGCCTGCTCAGGGCTTATATACAGGTGTGGTCACTGCCAGTACTACAGTATACAGGAGCTGTAAAAGTAGTTCTCTCTTAAAGGTACATACACTACAAGCCCCACATTTAATCTCCCAAGAAAAGATTCTGCAGTTCTCCCTTGTCCTCCACACCAAAAAAAGATAAATAATGCCAAAATCTTTCATCCTACATTATACATCTATGACCACTTCTCCTCCTTGGCATAGCATTCCAGTGCTGCCGCAGCTCAGGAACTATCATATTCCACACAGCTTTTGATCATTTAAAAAAAATATTCGTTCCTGGGATGTGGGCGTCACTGGCAAGCTCTTACTCATGTTCCTAGCCAGATGTTCATCTAACTCTTTTCTTAAAAAGTGTTATTTGACATAACATCAACTGCTTTTGTTGGGAGTCTATTCCTCATTTCAAGAACTATTTGGGGAAAAATTATACTCTCAGGTTTTACTTCATACTCACAACCTCCAGTGTGGCAATCAGAGTCCAAGTTAAGTAGCCTGCTTGCTTCTACATTATCCATTCTACTCCACGTTTAAAAAAACCTGGATCAGATATCCTCTTAATTTTCTTTTCTTCCATGAATTTCAGTTGTGAGAGTCTCTCGTCATAATTTAGCCAGGGCACACAAGTGATACAAAGGCATCTTTGTGATCATTATTTTTCAATCTAAATAATGTTGCCACTATGAGAATGAAGTTATTGCACTCTGATTACAAACAGATTGAATAACCAACACTCAGCAAATAGGTCCCAGCAAACAGGTCCCAGCAAACTTTCAGAGTCAGTGATGTCTCTCTGAAAAGATCCAAGATCTGTAGCTTAGGACCAAAAGGGTGCACCTGGAGACCACTCACCAGAATACAGTTCCACATGCATCAGTAGCCAGTTAGCACTCACCCAAGTAGCCAAGTGAGCCGAGTGTGTGTGGGGCTGGGGCTGAGAGGAAGAACATCACCACTGATCACTGACCTGTCCTCACTCAACCTTCAGGCTCACATTTCCCAGCAGCGATTACTGCACAATGACTAGGGGCTGGCTGATTCCCTGACCCGCCTCTCTGCCCCCCACCACCAACAGGTGCTGCAGTAAACTGTAGCACCTCTACCACTAATCTGGCTGAGATCAGCTACTCAGCACAGACCATGGATTAAACATTAGCCCACTGAGTGAGCAGGACACTTGTACAGTCACGTTTTCGGACTGATGCAGACTTTAAGTGTTTATATGCTTATAAGGTACTACAGTTGTTTTAGAACATTCAACACAGTATTCTAACTGGTAAATTATTGGGTCAATCCCATAAACATGGAACGCGCGATAAAACATTAAAAAAATAAAGAATGTTAAATGCTGCCAGGCTTTTCCAGCTGTGGAACATATCCATGGCACAGTGGCTGCACATGAGCACTCCACTAGGACTCTGCTTCAGAAAGGCTCAAGGGTTCACAGGTACTGCAAATGAAGAGACCCTCATTCCATGTGACCTAGTCTTCAACTGACTGAGAATCTCCCCTTACATAGTTTCTTACACTGTTGAAACATCTCAAAGTGCTTCACAGATTGTAGTGCATGCAAAGCGATCCCACAATCAACAGATCAGATCAAAACGCTGCAGTCCTGCCATACCAAGTCGTGAATGGTGGTGGACCATTAAACAACTAATAGGAGGAGGAGGCTGCATGAATATCCCCAAGCTCAATGATGGTGGAGCCCAGCACGCAAGTGCAAAAGACAAGGCTGAAGTATTTGCAACCATCTTCAGCCAGAAGTGCCGAGTGGATGATCCATATCGGCCTCCTCCTGAGGTCCCCACCATCACAGAAGCCAGTCTTCAGCCAATTCCATTCACTCCACGTGATATCAAGAAATGGCTGAGCGCACTGGATACAGCAAAGGCTGTGGGCCCCGAAAACATCCCGGCTGTCGTGCTGAGGACCTGTGCTCCAGAACTGGCCTCGCTTCTAGCCAAGCTGTTCCATTACAGCTACAACACTGGCAGCTAGCCGACAATGTGGAAAACAGCCCAGGTATGTCCTGTCCACAAAAAGCAGGACAAATCCAATCTGGCCAATTACTGCCCCATCAGTCTACTTTCAATCATCAGCAAAGTGATGGAAGGTGTCGTTGACAGTGCTATCAAGTGGCACTTACTCACCAATAACCTGTTCACTGATGCCCAGTTTGGGTTCCGTCAAGACCACTCGGCTCCAGACCTCATTACAGCCTTGGTCCAAACATGGACAAAGGAGCCCTAGTAAAATTGTAGTCAATGTGAATCGGGGGGGGAAACTCTCCATTGGCTGGAGTCATACCTAGCACAAAGGAAGATGGTTGTGGTGGTTGAAGGCCAATCATCTCATCCCCAGGACATCGCTGCAGGAGTTCCTCAGGGCAATGTCCTAGGTCCAACTATCTTCAGCTGCTTCATCAATTGCCTTTCCTCCAACACAAGGTCAGAAATGGGGATGTTCGCTGATGACTGCACAGTGTTCAGTGCCATTCGCAACTCCTCAGATAATGAAGCAGTCTATGCCCGCATGCAACAAGACCTGGACAACATTCAGGCTTGGGCTGATAAGTGGCAGGTAACATTCGTGCCACACAAGTGCCAGGCAGCGACTATCTCCAACAAGCAAGAGTCTAACCACTGCCCCTTGACATTCAATGGCATTACCATCGCCAAATGCACCACCATCAACATCCTGGGGGGTCACCATTGACCAGAAACTTAACTGGATCAGCCATATAAATGCTGTGGCAACAAGAGCAGGTCAGAAGCTTGGCATTCTGCAGCGACTGTCTCACCTTTTGACTCCCCAAGCCTTTCCACCATCTACAAGGCACAAGTCAGGAGTGTGATGGAATACTCTCTACTTGCCTGGATGAGTGAAGCTCCAACAACTCTCAAGAAGCTCGACACAATCCAGGACAAAGCAGCCCGCTTGATTGGCACCCCATCAACCACCTTAAACATTCACTCCCTCCACCACCGGTGTACCGTGGCTGCAGTGTGTACCATCTACAAGATGCACTGCAGCAACTCGCCAAGGCTTCTTCGGCAGCACCTCCCAAACCCACGACCTCTACCACCTAGAAGGACAAGGGCAGCAAGCGTATGGGAACACCACCACCTCCAAGTTCCCCACCAAGTCACACGCCATCCTGACTTGGAAATATAGCGCCGTTTCTTCATGGTCGCTGGGTCAAAATCCTGGGACTCCCTCCCTAACAGCACTGTGGGAGTATCTTCACCATACGCACTGCAGCGGTTCAAGAAGACGACTCACCACCACCTTCTCAAGGGCAACTAGGTATGGGCAATAAATGCTGGCCTTGTCAGCGATGCCCACATCCCAGGAATTAATTTAAAAAAAACAGAATCACCAAGGTATAAGGGATCAGCTTTGGCTCAGTGGCAGCACTCTCACCTATGAGTCAGAAGGTTGTGGGTTCAAGTCTCACTCTTGATCATATAATCTGGGCTGGTATTTCAGTGCAGTACTGAGGGATTGCTGCACTGTCAAGGTGCCCGTCTTTCAGATGAGACGTTAAACCAAGGCTCCTTCGGCCCTCTCAGGTGGGTGTACACAATTCTTAGAAGAGTAGGGGTGTTCTCCCCGGTATCCTGGAAAATATGTACCCCTTAACCAACATCAGTAAAACAGATTATCTGGTCATTATCTCATTGCTATTTGTGGGACCTCTCTGTGCGTTTGTGCGTTTCCTACATTACAACAGTGACTACACTTCAAAAGTACTTAATTGGCTGTAAAGCATTTTGGGACGTCCTGAGGTTGTGAAAAGCACTATATAAATGCAAGTTCTTTCTTTCTTCTATATCTGTGTTACTTCCAGGCTTGTATTACTATTTGGAGGAACAGCACCTTTGTGGAAAAAGTGCTTGCCATTTTTCTGTTTGAGTAACAAATTGTGCAAAGTAGCAAATTGTGTTGAAATGCCTTTTGTCACTGATGTGCACGATCATTGCGACATAAACAATGCATGGTTCTTCTTGATTATTATTGCTCCCAAACAAAATAAAGGTTTGGCAAACACTTTTTTAATGAGACTGTCCCTTTCAAAACATTTGGCTGGCCCAATCTACGCTGTTAGCCGGTTTCAGTTTTGGCAGCAATAGTAACCTCGACCACCCCAAGTTACAAGGGGGAAAATGAGCCAGGGTCCCATCCTGATCAAGACCCCTGCTGGCAGTGCAGGTGTATGGATGTCAGGCGAGGACAAGATCAGCCTTGATTGTGATGCATTCTGGAATGGAATAGCCTTCCAAAATCCACTGTCTAGGCTCACATATAAATAACTGTTATGTGAACAGGCACAGTGGAATTGTACTTCAGCAGGAAGGCAACATCAGGAGAGAAGATGAGAAAATTACATTGTCATTAACAGAATGCCCAGTAACCTGCCTGGACTCTCAATGAGTAATGAACAGTCACTACTGCACTTAGGCTCATTACTTTGGGATGTTTTTGAGAGACAAAGGGCTTTATATGCAAACTTCTCTTGACCCTTACTCATGGTCTAGATAAAGTTCAGTGCAATTTTCTTTGGAAGAAAATGTAGATTATTTCCCAAAGTTAAGGTATAGTAAATGTTTTTACACTTATTTTGATTAGTCTAATGGATCAACTTGCAGTCACTTTATCTCCAGGAATAAAATATAATAATAGAAAGGAAAAAGAAAAAGAAGGTTGAAGTTATCGAGGGTTTCTGGTCTGGGGAACTTAGTGATTCCAAGAGGATGAGGTTGTTTATCTAACATCACTGACCCAGAGCATTTCACACAGTGTGCGCATGTTGGTGTTAGAGAAAGAAAGAACATTCAGTTCCTTCACAATGAAAAGTTCAGCATTTTTACATAGAATTACAGCGAAATTACATCACAGAAACAGGGCCCAGCCAGTTCCCGTTAGTGTTTATCCTTCACACAAACAGTAGCCCTAATCCCATTTGTCCAACCTATTCCCATAATCCTTTGTCCCTCTTTCTTTCAACCATCTATCTAACCTAGTCTTAAATGTTGACATGGTCTCTGCTTCAATCACTAACTTTGGTGGTACATTACACAGCCTCACAATCCTCTGTATAAAAAGGTTTCTCCTGCTTTCTTGTCCTAAATCTCTTGCAATTAATCTTATGCTTATGTCCCCTCATTCTAGAATCACTGCAAACAGTCTGTTTCTATCTACTCTATCCCAACCTTTCATAATTTTAAACACCTCTATCAAATCACCCTGTAATCTCCTCTGTTCTAATGAAAGCAGACTCATTTTTTATCCTGCCCAACCCTTTTCCCTTTCTGCTAAGATGTCATCAACATTCACTGTTGAAAACCAAAAATTCTTTAAAAAAAACCTGAAAATGTATCAAAGTGATGTAAATGTTAAGCTAGTTTTTTAAAGAAACTGGCTGATTTTTAAACAAGGTCCTAATGGTGTTTCAGGGTAAAATAAATGCACACAACTCCTTTAATGTTAAATTTTATGGAGTTGTAGTTACCTTCTTCATGTTTAGATATTAAAGGCACCATTAAACAGGCAGTAAAAATGTTTCACATTAAGAAAGAGGGGTGATAAGTTTATTGCAGAGCAGTGTTGCTAATGACATGAACCACTGCAGCCCAAAGGCAGTTAAGCTTTTTGGAAATTTGATCCCTCATTTCAGTGTCTTTTATGTGCCCTTCAATTACCCCTGGGTAACCTTATTTAATGCTCTCATTAGAAATTCTAACACAGGAAGGGTGAATAACTGGATCTGATTTCTCTGTGTCTCTCAGTAAATGCGACGATGGAAACCATATCTCCTCATTTTAGAAGTTAAATCGTGCTGCCCCGGTGATACTCAAGTTATATTGGATTTGCACTGTTATTCTGGATTTGTTTCAGTATCAAGTTCCAAATCTGCAGAAAGTGACTTTCGTAATTTAGGCCTAAGATACTTTTAAACTTAACGGTAGCTACGTTTAATTGGCCCAGGATGTGTGGCGATTTGTCATTGTGTGATACATTCTTGGGCATGCGATACAGAACCTGAACACATGGGCAGCGACACTGCCATCAGGTGCTGGTTAAAATGGACAGAACAAATCACTATTCTGGATTTGGTTATTTTGTGACGTGATGCTGAACTTTGGAAAAGGACTATGGCCCATTTCAAAGCTGTTCTAGTTTCCAAAGTATAGCATCACTAGGACATTAAAGTGAGCTCCATTAACACCCACATTCTGGTAGCTGTACCATAGAACCCCAGTACATGCATTTTCACCCCCCTCTAATTTTCTGTCCTGGCGACTCCTCCTGAGGTACAGTTCCAGGGGTGCTAGTTGCCCCCCATTACCTCCTCAAAGATAGCCCTTCTCAAGTCTAAGCTGAGACACTATATGCTGGCAGGCTATTTAGCCATCCAAGCCCGATTCTTTCCGCTTACGTCTGCACGTCAACTTTCCTGCTGGGGTCACTGGACAGCGATCATTGGTAGCAACCTCAGCTGATTTTTTTTTTCTATTTCTACCCATGGGCACTGAGACCAACTATGCCGTCCTTGCTGCTGCCCTGGCAGAGACCCGTTAACACAGCACAGACTAGGGTTCAAGCTGGGACCTTCCTGGTCTGTGTGTCTCGATTCTGTTTTTTTTAAATCACATACATATCAACGTGCTGTGCTGTTGTCTGGGACACAGTTCAACCTGCAGAATTCCCACAGGGTGAATGCCCATCTTTGGGGAGGGGGAGGCAGGGAGGCATTGCGTGATGTCGGATCACTTGCCCACGAGCGTATGAGGGTCACACACTTATGCACCTCTGAGCAACAGCTGAAAACTTTCACAGGCAGAGGGTTTGGAGGAGATGGTGTGTCTTAGCTGCTTGGCAAAAATGGGGCATTAGGGAGGCCCTCAGAAACAGAGAATATAAATAATAAAACAAGAATAGGCAGAAAGCAAAAAAGAAATGTTATAAATATTAAAGTTGCTCTTACACTGCAACTTCAGGTTTGGGCGGGCAGTGCTATTCCATGTGTTGATCACTCTTTGTATGCAGAGAAGTTGCTGATATCAGTCCTAAATTTGCTGTTAACAAGTTTGAACCTGTGTCCTCTTGTCCTACTCTTGTAATTTAGCTTCAAGTAATTTTCCGGATTTACCTTTTCCATTCTCTTAATTATCTTGTATGGCTCTATAAGATAAGCTCTCAAATGCCCCCTTTTTAAGGCGAAAAGCCAAAGATTTTCCAGTCTTTCTTCATAATTCAGACCTCTAACACTATCAATCAGCCTTGTGGCTCTTCTGTCCATTGCCTCTAGCACTTGAATGTTTCCCCTGTGTCTTGGTGACCAGAACTGGACAAGGTATTCAAGGTGTGATCTGACCAGAGCACTGTACAGTTTCCTCTGACTTGTACTCTACCATTCTGGCTGTATAATTCAACATCTCTTTGCTGATTGTTGCTCTGCATTGCTTGGAAATGTTAAATGTTGAGCCAAAAACTTGTAGATCTCTTTGAATTTCTTCCTTAAGTGTCAGCCTTGGCTTGGTGGTAGCACTCTTGCCTCCGAGTCAGAAGGTTGTGGGTTCAAGTCCTATTCCAGAGACTTGAGCACATAATCTGGACTGATACTTCAGTGCAATACTAAGGGAGTATCTCCACTGTCGGAAGTCCTAACTTTCAGCTGAAATGTTAAACTGAGGAGCCCTCGGCCTGCTTAGGTGGATGTAATAAATCCCATGACACTATTCAAAGAAGAGCAGGAGAGTTGCCCGATGTCCTGGCCAAAATTTATCCCTCAACCAACACCACCAAATCAGATTGCTGTTTGTGGGACCCTTTTATGTGCAAATTGCTCTGCCAACTTACATATTTTCTTCAACTCATTGTGGGTAAATGCACAGCGTGGTGCTGAGCCATATAGACCAGGGAGTCCCAGGTTAAATCCCTGGACAGTTTTGAGTTAGCTGATCCCAAGTGAGCTGGCAGTAGCATTCACAGAATCATAGACTCTTTCAGCACAGAAGCAGCCTGTGCCAGCTCTTTGAAAGAGCAATCCAATTAGTCCCACTCCTCTGCTCTTTTCCCGTAGCCCTGCAAATGTTTCCTTTCCAGGTATATATCCAATTCCCTTTTGAAAGTACTATTGAATCTATTTACACCACCCTTTCAGGCAGTCCGTTCCAGATCATACCAACTTTCTGCATAAAAAAAATTTTTTCTCATCTCCCCCCTGGTTCTTTTGCCAATTATCTTAAACTGGTATCCTCTGGTTACCGAACCTTCTGCCTCTGGAAACAGATTCTGCTTATTTACTCTATCAAAACCCTGTATAATTTTGAACACCTCTATTAAATCTCCCTTAACCTTCTCTGCTCTAGGCAGAACATTCCCAGCATTTGCTGGGGAAGGAAAAAGAAAAAAATCACCCAGTATTCCTGCTCCTGACCACCCTTGCACAGCAGTGGTGGCTTCTGTTAAAAAACAATGCATGTGTATGGTCATCAGCCAAGGACAAGATCGGGCCACAGTCGAGTATCTTGATGAGATACACTATATGAAGAATAAGCACTTCGTTGAATTACTGGAGGGTAACAATTGCCTTCAGGAGTAGTTGGAAGACAATTTAAAAACATTTTCACAGGGAGTAGATCTACAAAATCTGGATCTGTTGTTCTGAGGACAGAAGTAGAACAGTCTGGGTAACACATGGCAAGGTAATTATGGTTTGAGCTTTCTGGAGCTACTTACAACCTGCTTCAATCTGCAGATCCCTGTCTTACTTCCATTGCAACAAACTGTACACTGTGAGAGGAGCGCAACACCAGTATTCTGGATTTATTGTTCCAGCAGAGAGCCAGAATACATCGTTAGGTACGAACGAAAGGCAATACTCAGGTAGAACCTTTCCCTCATAAAAATGATATAGTCCAAAGTCAGAGTTTATATAAATTACAATGTGATAAAAGCAGGAATTCTCATTGGAACTGTCAGGGCTTTGTGGTATGGAACCTAGAGTTAGGAGTATGATCAATTTTCCTTGCAAACATGCAACAAAACTATACATCATTCCGCAGCAAAAATGCTTTCTGTGCCTCTCACAGACGGCTGCATTCATATCAGCAAAACAGAGCTTAATGAAAGCACAATTTTATGTCTATGTCCCTTTGTAACTTCCTGCTCCTATCCACACAACTTACTGTGCCTCCTAACTTAGTGTATTCTATAAACTCGGAGATACAACTCTCTATTCCTTCATCCAAGTCATTAATATATGTGGTGAAAAGCTGAGGCTCCAGTACAGATTTCTGGGGAACACCACTTGTCACATCCTGACAATCAGAGAATATTTCCTTTACTCCTACTCTCTATCTCCTACCTCCCAACTAATTACAGTACCAACACATGTGACAAGGTTACCTCCAATTCCATGCACTTTCATTTTTGATCTATTTTGCAGAATCTTATCAAATGTTTTCTGAAAGTCCATAGGCGACAGCCATAGACAGTCCCCTATTTACTATGTTTTCAAAAAAATGTAACTAGATTAAATCAAACATGAGCTACCCTTCATAAGTCCATGCTGACTGTCTTTGATCAGCTCATATATGTCCAAGTGCTTATTCGCTTTGTCCCTGATGATAGATTTCAGTAACTTCCCCATAACTGTTGCTTCCAAGGGTCCATGACTCTCAAATCCCTTCCACTTCTACCAACCCCCTATAAAATCTAATCTGTGCACCTCTTCAAGCTCTTGGCAGGGGATTAATTTAAGTGAAAAACAATAACGCAAGCTGCTTTCTGCAGCACTGTACTGTTTTATGCTATTTGAAAGGCGTCTTCTGCCTGTGGTTCACCATAAGCAAAGCCTTTTACTGAGGCATTCTTTTCTGGAGGATGAAGTTATCAAAAAGTATCAACAATACCTAACATTAATTATTGTAGTATTTTATTCTTATAGAAATAGCCAAACACGCGGAAAGGTACTGCTTATGGAAATTGCCTTGTGCCATGAACATGTTAATTATTGGGAGAAAGCCAATAAAAATGAATAAATCCAATAAGGAATTCAGGAGAAACTTCTTTACCCAGAGAGTGGTTAGAATGTGGAACTTGCTATCACATGTAGTTGAGGCGAATAGCATAGATGCATTTAAGGGGAAGCTAGATAAACACGAGGGAGAAAGGAATAGAAGAATATGCTGATAAGATCTGATGCAGTAGGGTGGGAGGAGGCTCATGTGGAGCATAAACATTGGCCTAGGCCAGTTGGGCCAAATGGCTTGTTTCTGTGCTGTAATTCCTATGTAATATGGCACCCAATCGCCCCTACAGGTCTTAACATTTTCTTTTAAATGACCTTTTTGGCATGTCTCCAAAAGTTAGTGGTGCCAGATGTGTCTGCTGTGGCCATGGGGAAAGTCAGCGAGAGCCAAAAAACGTGGCTTCCGCCAAACAATTTTCAAATCCATCATTTCCCTGCAATAACAGGGCTACTAAAACTGTCCTTGGGCTAGGGCAAAATTGGACAGATTTTCCATTTCTAGTCACTATTCAGAGGTCCCTACTGGAAATTTATGTGTAAATTGGGTGAAGATAAGGCTGGATATATATGTGATGTCTCCATGAAGGAATATTCTGCAACACTCACTGTCCAGGACCACACTTGAAGATTGGTCACTTGGGCAAGATACTGGAGTCCTCTGAAACTGTACTCCAGTGTGAGAGAGCACCTTCCGGAGAGAAGGGAGAAAATTGGGAAATGAAAGCAAATAGAAACAAGACATCAGGCAGTTGTAAGTTATAATACTCCTTCTGTGCTGTATGAATCTATGATTCTATGAGCAGGGTGCAGGGCCTTGGAAGACTCAAAAGCACAATCCAGATCCAACAGGCAGCATTGTCACAATTCTCCAAAAACTCAGACGGTGGGTTGTATCTCAATGTGAAACAAAGTGTTCAATACAATCGTAGCAGGCCACATCATTATTATATTACGAAAGAGATGAAGGCAAAGGGACATACTAGCAGTGGCCATTAGTCAAGGCAGGTCAAGAAGATCATCTGTTCTTTGTTGGTTGCTGGGTTTGAAAGGCAGGGGCCAAGGGAAGACAACAGCAACTTGCAATTATATAGCTCCTTTAAGGCATTTCACAGGCGTGTAAACAGACAAAATGTTGAAACTGAGCAAAAGATGGAGATATAAGGACAGGTAACTAAAAGCTTTGTCAAAGACATAGGTTTTAATGAGGGTCTTAAAGGTTCTGAGAGAGGAGGAGGAGGCAGAGAGATTTAGAGAGGGAATTCCAGAGCTTCAAGCCTAGACGGCTGAAAGCACGGCCGCCAATAGTAGGGCAAAGGAAATTGGGGATGCGCAAGAGGCCTGAGTTGGAGGAGCGCAGAGTTCTTGGAGAGTTGAAAAAGGTTACAGAGATAGGGTAGGGCATCGCCATGGAGGGATTTGAACACGAGGCTGAGGTAAATTATGTGATTATGGGACAGCAAGCTTGGCATTTTAAAGCCTATAAATCTCAGGAGGAATGGAACATGAGGAAGATCAAGAGTTCCATAGCTTCGAGGTGCTCGGAAAGAATGATATGGAGTAGGAGATGGTGCAATGAGTCCTGATTTCAGCAGCCTGAAGACAAGGAGAATGGACAGCATGTAGAGTGGAGCATTTGGAGGAAAAGGAGAGAAATGGTCAGAACAGCAATGACCATCGTAGTATCCATAAAATAGGAAAAGACAACACACATTGTGACGGGGCGGAAGGTGGGGGGGGGTGGAGGGGTGGCGCAGAGTTGGGGGACGTGAGATGTGAGAAGATTTGCCTCCCAAACAACAAGCTTTTTCAAGGCAGTGCCCCAATCAGCAGTCAGTGTAGAATGTTCTTCAAATAGCTTTAGTTCCTCAATCAGTGTCTACACTTGTGCACTTTCCTGTAGCAGTCACTTGATTGTGGTCAGGAGCAAGAACACTGGCTGATATTTCCCCTCTCCAGCCAGGAGTAATGAGGCCAATACAGATCTTACCAACAAATCGGTTGAAATCAGACAGTTCAGCAGAGATCGTGGTTTGAACTGTAGACTTTCTTGAACTTTATGGCTCTGTATCACACTGAGCAGTGCACTTACCCATTGCGAGAGCATGTATTTACCTGCTACAACACCTGCAGAACTAATAGAAAGTATATAAAATAAAAAGATGAAAGGCTTTTGTTTTCTTTCGCTGTGGTTGCAAACAGGACAAATGTGTGGGGAGCACAGGTATCAGCATCAGGGCTTGTGTCTGTGTAATACAACCCAAATCGAGTCCGTCTCACAGGATTAGAGTAGTGAAAGAAGAAACAGGTCAAATACCAAAGCAAATAACAAAGAATCCAATTTTTTTTTCACTAGTTGTCGAATCTTCAAGTAGAAGCAAGCACATCACATAACACTATAAACCACATATATTATATATTCCATTTCACCCATCCCAACAGCATTTATACAAGAAGTCATTTAAATGCAGTCCCTGTTTGTGCTGAGTTGACTGATTTCACCTAGGGATGGCGGAAAGACCTGACACATGCTGGGGTACAGTTCCGTGGGCACTAACAGCTTCACCCTAGTGGCCACTTTTAGTGTGCGAGACTGAATAGCTGGAGGGGGGCGGTGGGACCTTAAAGGGCAAAATTTGAACAAGGCAGAGAAGAAACATTATTAATCATATCTGAAACAGATCCTCAATTGGTTGTCAATCCTGGGCTTAATGTTACAATTATTTTTAATACTTGCAAAATTAACTTTACTGTTTTGTGAACATAAAAAGAAATTTATTTCCCTTTTAAGCAATTTCAAATGAAACTAGTAGATGTATGGACCATCAGTTGGTTTCCATATAGACTTTATTTTGTAACATTTTAAAGTAATTCTAGTAAGGGAATAATGGAGCATTTAAGATGCTGTTTTCCAAAGCTAATGTCAATGAATTATATTTGAGAGTTGCCCATCTTTCAAATTTGCTACTGGACTAGGACTAACTACTCCCCTGCAGTCAAGAACTATTCATTCAGATAGTTATGCAATAAGTTCTCAGCTGGAAATATCCAACTCTTATAGTCGTGGGAGGTGTTGTACATGTGGCTTCATAGAGGGAAGGGGACAGGAGTGGGGAATGGAAGAGGGCAGTGGAGTAGAAAAACTTCACCTCCTTGCTCCCATGATGGCTTCCTGAATAAATGAACACAAATGAACCATGTGATCACACAGACTAGGTTCCCTACTTCATCTGTGCTGAATTAATTGATCTCAGCTGAGGTAGTGGTGTGGAGATTCAACTGACCTAGGTGTCCCAGCGCTAGGAAATTAGAAAAAAAGATCAGCCAGATTTTTTGGTGAAGCCTCCCATAGTCAAATAATGTATTAACACTCACTGGAAAATGGAGGGGGGCGCAGAAGAGGAAACAACTCATCTCTTGTGTAAAAGCTGACCTCTCCAGTATATACTGCATGTGTCTGAGAGCTGACTGTTGAGTTCCCCTTACTCTCCTCCCCCCACCAGTCAATCACCACTCAGTGTTTAATTACATTGGGAGTAGTAGGGATGCGTGATAAATTGCATGGAATTTTGAAAAAGGGAACAATTTAAACAGAAGCACAGAAAGCCCCCGATCCACTGCTTTCAAACGCTCTATAAAACAAACTCTTGGGACCAAGCATCCATCCTAATGTCTCCTTCTTTGGCTTGGTGTCAATTTTTGTCTGATAACGCTCCTGTGAAGCGCCTTGGAATGTTTTCCTACGTTAAAGGTGCTATATAAATGCAAGTTGTTGTTATTGCTTTGTTCTAAAGATGTATGTAGCCCCTGGTGCTGCCACTGTAACATTTGCATATTCAATTATCATTGGCCCGCAGGCATCTGTAAGGAATACCTATTATATTCACATGTGATCACATGCCGAGTTGTCATTGGCCTGCAGGCATCTGTAAGCACTACTATTGTTTTGAAGACCCAGGCTAGGGGTCCTAATGCCAGGCTTTCCCCACTGTGCTGCTATGAGTAAGGTCACAGACCTAATGCTTAATAAAAGAGTTAAACTGTAATACTCTGTTGTCCTGCAATTTATTATTTTTATACAAAGTTTGCAAAAACAAGACATGGTGTCAGAACAGGGATTTGAAATGGACATCATTGGAGCTCCCTTGCCTCGAATGGATTGGGGATCTTTGAACTTACTTAGAGAATGGCGCAAGTTCAAGCAACACGTGGAGTTGATGTTCTCTGGTCCGCTGAAAAGCAAAGGGGAGGAAGAAAGATGCAGCTACCTACTCCTGTGGATCGGAGAAAGAGGGAGAGACATTTTTAACACGTGGTCTCTCACCGCGGATGAAGCAAAGGTACTGAAAAGTTATTTTGACCGTTTTAAATCATATGTGATGCCCAAGGCAAATACGATATTTGCTAGGTACAAGTTTCAGGAGAAAGTACAAGGAGCTAGTGAGTCGTTTGAACAGTTCGTGACTGAGTTAAAACTGCTGGTAAAAGACTGTGAATATGCAGATAAAGATGAGATGGTCAGAGACCGCATCGTGTTTGGAATAAATTCAGCTAAAGTGAGAGAGAAACTTTTGAATGTTGGGTCCGGGCTAACGCTGGACAAAGCTATGGACATAGCTAGATCGCACGAGATAGCCCAAGCACAGTTGAAAACCATAACCGGCGCCACGAGCAGCTCGCGTGAACAGACAGTGCACGCAGTTAATAGACACACACCAAAGAACACCGCCCAGAGAGCGTGTTTCAGAACAGAAAGAACAGAGAGAGTTCTAAAAATGAGAGACACAGACATAAAACGCTTCAAAAACTGTAGATATTGTGGAAACAAGGTGCATGGGGAAAAGCAGCACTGCCCTGCCAAAGGAATGTAATGTGGTAAACGGAACCACTTTGCTAAAGTTTGCAGGACTGTTTTTGGAAAGCAGTACACAGTGAGTGACAGCCAAATGCCAGATAGAGAGCCAAATGCAGAGGAACTGTTTATTGATTCTGTCTCACAGAAAAAACAGATTTCAGAGACTGAGCAAGCCTTTGCAGATATTGAGATAGGAAAACAGGGCACAGAGCTTAAGCTTAAACTAGACACTGGAGCTCAGGTTAATGTAATTCCTCTGAGTGAGTATCACAGCTTGAAGGATGAGTGCGAGCTACAGCCCACCTCACGCAGACTGACCAGCTATGGGGGTGAGCAGCTCATTGTAAAAGGCACATGCATGATGAAATGCAAGTACAAGGAAAGCGACATGGTGTTGGACTTTTACATTGTTGATACTCGAGCACCTCCAGTGCTAGGTCTAAAGGCATGTTTAGACATGGACCTCATCAAGCTAGTGCTATCATTGACAGCACCAGTTGAGAAGCAGACAGTCATGGAGGAGTTTGCTGATGTTTTCAAAGGAATCGGACTATTCCCAGGTGAATGCACTATTCACCTTGACCCAGCAGCAACCCCTGTGGTTTGCCCACCGAGAAGAATACCCCTTGCTCTACGTAGTCGCCTGAAGGAGGAGCTGCAGAGCATGGAGAACACAGAAATCATCGTCCAGGAAACAGAACCGACAGAGTGGGTCAACGCGTTAGTAGTGGTTGAGAAACCACGTACAGGCAAGCTCAGAGTCTGCCTCGACCCCAGAGATTTGAACAAGGCTATCAAACGCCCTCACTACCCTCTACCAACGCTAGATGACATCACACCCAAGCTAGTGGGAGCACGTTACTTCAGTGTAATGGACGCACGATCAGGATACTGAACTATCAAGCTCACGGAAGAGTCATCTAAGCTAACAACGGTCAACACACCATTTGGACGCTACCGATTTCTGCGTTTACCATTTGGTCTTATCTCAGCACAGGATGAATTCCAGCAGAAGATCGACGAAACCTATGAAGGCCTCGACGGAGTAGTCGCAATCGTAGATGACATCCTCATCTATGGCAGGAATAGAGAGGAACATGACAGGAACCTCCGTGCGATGCTACAAAGATCACGGGAGAAAGGTATCCGGCTCAACCCCGAGAAAAGCATAATCGGATCCACCGAGATCAGTTATTTCGGGCATCGCCTCTCAACTGATGGCATTAAGCCGGATCCAGAGAAAATCTCCGCCATCAAGAAGATGGAGCCGCCGAAGAACTGCGCAGAGCTAGAGACAGTACTAGGCATGGTTAACTACTTAGCCAAGTTTGCCCCGAGCCTCTCCGAAATCAACGCACCCATGCGTCAGTTGCTCAAACAATCCAATGAGTTCCTGTGGGACAAACAACATGACACAGCATTTCAGAAAATGAAAGACCTAATCACCAGAGAACCAGGAACAGTTCTTGCCTACTTCGACCCCAACAAAGAGCTCAGACTACAAGTGGACGCGTCAAAGTACGGACTAGGCATAGTATTACTGCAAGAAGGAAAGCCCATCAGCTACGTTTCCAGATCTCTCTCAGACAGTGAAATCAACTATGCTCAAATCGAGAAAGAGCTATATGCAATTCTGTTCATATGTAAGCGTTTCCACCAGTACGTCTATGGCCGACAAGTCATTGTGGAATCCGACCACAAGCCCCTCGAGTCAATCATGAGGCACTAGCAGCTGCCCCACCAAGGCTACAGAGAATGATCCTTCGGCTACAGAAGTACGACTTCACAATCATTCACCGTCCAGGCAAAGACATTCCTGTCGCAGACACGCTCTCCAGAAAGTCTCTTAGCTACCAGGACAGCAGCCTCAGTGAAGGCATGGATGTGCAGGTGCACATGGTGTACAACAGCTTACCTGTGAGTGACTCAAAACTGAAGGAGATCCGAGCAGGAACAGAGAAAGATGCACAACTCACACTGCTGAGCAAAGTCATACATGAAGGATGGCCTGAGGAAAGGAGGAAATGCCCTCAGAGCATATCTGAATTCCGGAACCACAGAGACGAACTGTCACAAATCAACAGAATCGTCTTCAAAGGGGAGAAAATCATCATTCTTACCAGTCTCAGAGAAGAGATGTTGACAAAAATTCATGCTGGACATATGGGCATGGAAAAATGCAAACAAAGAGCACGTGACATTATGTTTTGGCCCGGAATGTGCAAACACATTGAGGACATTGTCGGGAAATGTTCCATTTGTCTAGAACGCCACCCATCAAATTTCAAAGAGCCCATGATACCTCACCGTATCCCAGACAGGCCCTGGCAGGTCGCAGCAACGGATCTGTTCACATGGAACAATGAGGACTACATAGTGACTGTTGAATACTACAGCAGATTTTTTGAACTGGCCAAGCTTCACAGCACCACATCTGCAGCTGTGATCCACAAGCTAAAGGCAGCCTTTGCCAGGCATGGCATGGTAGAGACTTTAGTCTCAGACAATGGCCCCCAATACAAATCAAAAGAGTTCGAGTCGTTTGCCAAGGCATGGGATTTCACACGTCACATCAAGCCCACATTACCCTCAAAGTAATGGCCTTGCTGAAAAAACTGTCCAGATTGCAAAAACACTCATGGACAAAGCCAAAGCGGACAAAAGAGACCCCTACATCAGTCTCCTTGAATACCGCAACTTCAAGTCACCAGCACAGCTGTTGATGAGCTGCAGACTTCGCTCAATCCTTCCAAGCACCAACCAGCAGCTGCAGCCAGAGGTCGTCAGCTGCAAGCAAGTGCATGCAAAACGTGTACAGAGACAGCAACACCAAAAGAGATACTATGGCAGGTCAGCTAGACTACTGCCGCCGCTACACAATGGAGAATCCGTCAGAATCAGGAGCATGACTACTGGAAGCCAGCAGTCGTCATCTAGCCAGCTGACACTGAGCAATCATGTCACGTCCGCACCCCAGAAGGACAGGTGTACCGCCGCAATCGCAGGCACCTCCTGAACACCAAGAAACAACACAGTCATTCCGACGAGAGGATCAGTTCAACAGAGTGTGATGAACAGAGCAATACACAAAACACATCATACTTACCTGAACATAAACCTGAACCTGAATTGTTGACCGATTCAGGAGCATGCTCAGTTTCATACCACACAAGGTTGGGATGAGAGGTCAAGCCTAGAGTTATCCTTGACTTGTGAACTGTCAAAAGGTGTAGGCGGATCGCTGCCCTAAAAAAAAACTGTACATCATTATTGAATCGTTGAGATGTTTTCAGTGCTAGTTAAATGCTGAGTTTACTTATATGTTTATGCTGCCGAGAACATTATGTAGAAGAAAGGTTTAAAAGTAATGCATAACATTTTTCTTTTAAAAGAAAGGGGATGTAACATTTGCATATTGAATTATCATTGGCCCGCAGGCATCTGTAAGGAATACCTATTATATTCACATGTGATCACATGCTGAGTTGTCATTGGCCTGCAGGCATCTGTAAGCACTACTATTGTTTTGAAGACCCAGGCTAGGGGTCCTAATGCCAGGCTTTCCCCACTGTGCTGCTATGAGTTAGGTCACAGACCTAATGCTTAATAAAAGAGTTAAACTGTAATACTCCGTTGTCCTGCAATTTATTATAAAGACAATTCTAACTTTAGTGACAGTGCTGCACAGTAAATGAAGCAACATGAACCATCCAGAGCCAACAGTGCCAGGCTGCAATATGCACAGTGTCGCGCTGGCTGTCACAGAGTCGACACAACAAAGTTGTTGTGTATGTAATATGTGTGCTACTTTGAACCTATGGACAGGACTGCACTACTTGTAGGGCGTAGTGATACGCAGTACCACTCCTGGCCATAGGGGTATAAATAGTACTGTGGGTACTGATCTCCCCTCAGTTTCCGCCTGTGGGCATGAAGTAAAGACCTACGTATAGTCCCGACCTCCAACCAGTAAAGACCTGTTTTATTGTTACTGATTAAGTCTGAGTATTAATTACTTGAACAACTCACAGATTTAACACTGGCGACGAGTCTGATTCGGACCCTGCGGCAGTCACTCCACGGCAGCTTCGTCCACAGCCAGGACGTTGCAGAGAGGTTTCCACCCTCTCCACCCCACTGGAAGACATCCTGACGTCGGAGCCTCCATCGGCGACCGTCAGCTTCTTCTCCAGCTTGGCGGTGGGTAAGCCGTTGTCTGAGCCGGGCAGCGACGCGACAGGCAGTCGACCGAGTTGGCCGCACGAACGGGGCTGGGGGAGCTGGAGGAATAGGGCGCGAGAGCCGCTTCGAGCGGGAGGCGTTTCAACAGAGCGATCGCATCTCCTGATAAGAGCCGAGAGCCGCTTTGCGATCCAGCGATCGCATCCGCTGATAAGGGCCGCACTCGGGCGATCGCGGCGAAGATAAGGGCCGCACTCGGGGGCTGAAGGGAGCCGGCGTCGGGGGACGGGTGAAGACCGCCAAGCGCGGGAAAACCGCCATTTTGTGGGCGGAGGACGACGGCAAGAGCGGGAAGCCGCCATCTTTGATAACAAGTAAAGAAAATAAAATCTGAGAAATTGCAAATCTACAATGCCTAAACACGGGAATATTAGCACCTTTGATAGTGACCTCGAAGATTGGGCCATATATGTTGAAAGAGTAAAAAATTATTGTAAGGCCAATAAAATTCGTGACCAAGATAAAGCTCTAACATTATTAAATTTAATGGGTGCGAAGACATACGGGCAATTGAAACACCTGTTATCACCAGATGAACCGGCGGATAAGACGTTCGATGAGATTGTTACTGTCCTGAAAGATCATCTAAACCCCACGCCGCTGATGCTAGCGGAACGATTTAAATTTTACGACAGAAGGCAGCTACAGCATGAAAGCAATGCTGAATATTTGCTGGAATTGCGTAAATTAGCGAAATATTGCCAGTTTGGAACGGGACTGACAGAGGCACTTCGAGACAAATTTGTGTGTGGTTTATTTAAACAGGATACACAAAAGCGACTGCTCGAGGAGAATGAGCTGACGCTTGAGAAGGCGGTCACTATGGCAGCAGCACACGAAGCCGCAGCGAGAGGCACGGCAGTAATGCAGCTACGGTCACCGGAGCTCAGTGCACACAAATTGGGTGTGAGTTCTGGCAAATGTTATCGTTGTGGAAAGACAACGCATGATCAGAACCAGTGTTGGTTTAAAAACCAAGAATGTAGAACTTGTGGTAGGCTTGGATATATAGCTAGAGTATGCAGGTCAGCGAAGAAGACCAGCAACAAGAAGTCACCGCAAGGAAAATACGCAAAGGTACACAAGGTGACCGAACAGGAGTCCGATTCAGACGCTAGCAGTAATGAACTGGCTAGCTTAAGCTGTAATGAACTGGCTAGCTTAAGAGTACTCAACGCTGGTAAGGGTGCAGACCTCCAGACAATTTGGGTCACTCTTCAGATAGAAGGAGTCCAAGTAAAACTGGAATTGGACACTGGATCGGCATTGACGGTCATAAATAAGAAAGATTACGGAAAGTTATTCCAACATATTCCCCTACAGGATACGGGGATTATATTGGAAACATACACGGGGCAAAGAGTGTACCCCATCGGGAAAATAGAGGTTGCAGTGGTCCACAAGGGCGAAGACAGTCAAATAATGGACTTATATGTGATATCTGAAGGAGGTCCTCCACTACTAGGACGGGAGTGGATTAGGAAAATGAATATGGACTGGCATTTCCTACAAACAATAACGAGTGAGAACTCGGTGAAGATAGTCGGCCCAGACTCTGGAACGGATGATGGTAAGCCCAACTCAGGTGCAAAAGACAAAGTTTCAGCACAGAATTCCACTGAGCAACAACAACATAGTTTAACTGTGGATTCTGAGTCTGGCAAGTCTACTGATGTGCCCATTTCTGAGGGACACCGGGCTCGAACTCAACTCCATTTCAAACTACAACAGCAATTAGAACAAATGCTTCGCCGTTTTGAGCAAGAGTTGAATGCAACGAAAGAGTTCTTTGATATAGAGTTGGAGAATCTGGAAAGACAACAGAAGCAGCTGATGGAGAAAATGGAGCAGGAGCACACAAAACGTCTGATGTCAGAGGAGTTAACGGTCAGCCAACTCCTGCATATGCTGAAGGACAGGACTCTGAAATGGGAAAAACTTGAACACGAACTTCAATATTCAAACGAAAGGGGTTCGGAGCTCTCAAAGGTTATTGGAAGAGCTGAGGTGGCAACACAGACTGAGATGACTGCAACAGAGCAGCCCTTGGATGCCAAAAGTACGCTGACTCACGTCAACGTAGAACAACAGACCGCTGAAACAGCTGCTCCGGTAGAGGGATTGAATAGTCCGATCAATCAATCTCCAAAAGAAGTTGAAGTAGTAAAATCTCAAATGAGGTCATTAGTAAACGACTTGCTGAAAGCCCAGAAAAAGCTGGATGAAGAGGTACGCATGAAGAAGTCTCTTCAGGAAAGATGTCTGGACTTGGAACAAAAGCTGGCTAACGCCCAGCTGGGTATGGAGGAAATAGAAGACCCTCTCGCTGGCCTAGATCAGGACGACACCGAATATTACTATGTCCTGTCCTGCCCAACTTGTAACTTCGACTCCCACCATACAGAAATCATGGAGGAGCACCGAAAGTCTACGGAACATCGGGAGAAGGTGGCTCTACTACGGAAAAAGGAGGAAGAGAAGGAGGAACTGCGCATGCAGCTGGCAGCTGACAGTGGAGCCCAGAGAGTCTCCAAGAAGCAGAAAAGGAAAAGTCGAAACAGAAGATGACCCATCTGAACCATTATTACCTCTACCAGATCACACACGTGGTCCCTCCGAACGGAGCCAATTCAGTTCGGAAGTTCAAACTGTTAAATCCATGGAAGGACTATTGAATGAGTCACTCCAGCAACGTGAACCGACTACACCACAGAGATTGAATCTGTGAACTGTTTTCCGCAGAGACTGAATCTGTGATCTGTTTTGACATGAAGTTATCTATGTATCTATGTTATTCTGTTATGTAAACCTGAAGTTATATATGTATATATGTTATTACGTTATGTTAAATGGGGAGATGACTGTAAAGCTAGGAAGGGAGGAATGTTGTGTATGTAATATGTGTGCTACTTTGAACCTATGGACAGGACTGCACTACTTGTAGGGCGTAGTGATACGCAGTACCACTCCTGGCCATAGGGGTATAAATAGTACTGTGGGTACTGATCTCCCCTCAGTTCCCGCCTGTGGGCATGAAGTAAAGACCTACGTATAGTCCCGACCTCCAACCAGTAAAGACCTGTTTTATTGTTACTGATTAAGTCTGAGTATTAATTACTTGAACAACTCACAGATTTAACAAAAGTATTTACTTTTTTAAATGTTTATGTAATTAGTCATGCTTTTAGTATTTGTTTTCGTAGTTCAGGGTTAATATTACAGCAGCAAACTTATTCCTGATGCTGGAGTAGCTTTATCACTAATGTTTTCAACTGAAAACAAAGAAAATCGCTTGGCCCAAGGATTTGGGAGTTTCCTGGAATTTGTCAGCAGTCTAAGAGTTAAAACCATTCGGCTGGTATGAACAAAACCTGATAAAAGAGAAACAAATCTGGCAGGCACTGTTACATATTAGCAAATGACTGGCTCAAACTTCATTACTGTGGTTAATTGGAAACACAGGGATGTTTTCACTGTAAACATTTCAAATCAATGCTTCAACCTAGACTTAAAAAGCAACACTGGGCATTAATCCAAAAGATTGTTGAACTGTTCAACCAAGAAGGTAGAAATGAACTGTCATGATGGTTTAGTGGTAAATGCAGATCAGAAGTTCCCACGTTGAATCCACAGAGCTGGCTGATCTTAACCAAGGCCCAACAGGGGAAATACAATTGGCGATAGTGCGCCTGGGTTAGAGAAGGATCCCTGCTCCTGATCGCTAGTCCACAAACGCTGTTGGAAAGTGCTTGTGCGAGGACAGTGCTGGGCTTAGCTGTGATGTACCCAGCAGTCAAATAGAATGGGCACTTGGGTAAGGTTCCAGGTAGTGCCCACCACCAATGGAACCATATCGCACCAAGGAATCAGAGGCTTTTGTAAAGGAGGGGAGGGGAAAATCGAGAAAATTGTTGGAGAAATGGCCTCTGCCTGGTGGGAATGGGATGTAGCAGATCAAAAATGGCAGTGCACCACTTACCACCACACTCCTGCCCACAGTATGGCTGTCGGAATTTTCACTGAGGCCTTCAGATGGGCAGCCCAAGTGCCCACCTGTTTCAAATGGGAGCCTACTTTCAATATGCTAATCAGGGTCCTATAACATACGTCAGACCCCGGCACAATTTTGAAGTACCAATTGGTGGTGCACGCTGGCATCCGTTTCACCCACCAGCACCGAGCGTAGAGCGGCCTAACCAGAGGCCCTTAAGGGACCTCTGTAGGCTGCTCAGAAAAAGGTAAATACAATTTTTTTTTTAAAGATATTTTTGAGAGGCCAGGAGGAGCATGAATTGGTGTCCGTCCCAATCGGTGAGCCTCCTGTGAGCTTTGGCTCAGCCAGTCAAATGTTAATAAAGCTCGCCCTCAAAATGGCTCCGGCCTCACCTTGAGGACATCAGTCAGGCGGCACGATCACACCACCCACATGGGTTCAAATCGACCCAGATATATTTAAAAAGAACGGTATAGATAATTCTCAAGCTGCTAGCCAGTAAATTGTAAATGCTTCTGAAAACAGGGACAATGTACATTTATAGTGGAGATTTAACATGAAGTAAGGTTTTAAAAAAAAAAGCCAGACTAAATAACAGTGTGTGTTTGGAAGTGTCAATGGTCGACAGCACACAGCATGCTCTGACACAGTTTAATATCACTGCCTCAAGGCTACATCGTCAAAGCATTTAATTAAATTGTCAAGCCCTTGTACTTGGTGTTTTAACCTTTTTTATAAATCCTGTAAATATTCATTGTAAATTGTTAGAATTTTCCCTTGTCCACACACCTCGGGTGAGTAACGGGTGCTCCACAACTCTTGTACACATGCACCTGTGCTATACACACCAAGGTGAACTCACAAGTTAAGAATTAGGAGGTGACCTCCAGGAGGTTGTGTCACACCCAATGTCAGATCCTGAACGCACAGACACTCTGCCAAGCAGAAACCGCTTTACCCTGACACTAAAATGTGCAGGGTAACTGCCCTCTGATTAGCTTTTTCCTTCAGTACATTCATATGGTTGTTCTCCAATCCCTCTATAAAATGTTCCATAGCTCCTAGCTTCTGTGTAGCTGTGTAGCTTTGAACAGCTACAATGAAAAGTATTGAAACATTGCAACTGTGGTGCTGAATTATGTTAAAGAATCTCTATTTTATAGTAATTAATTGGTAATTTATACTGGAAAACAAGAGCATAACAGACCAAGCACAGCCCTATTTTGGCACGCTCACCTTTCCTGAGAGAGGATTTATCAAGATCTGCGTTGGGGAGTTTGGGTGGGGAGAGGGCGAGAGGGAAAGTGCTGACCGAATTTTAAGCAGAATTTTCCGGTACACTCTGGAATCCTTATGGTACCTGGCAGCCCAGATTTTCTTTTGTATCATCTGTGATTGCTTTACATAGCCATATTCATTCCCATCATTAAGAAAAGGCCTCCTTGTTAAGAAAATGATCACAATTATGCAATATTACTGGATGCAGCTGGAATTATTACACTGTGTACATTTCTTGTGGCGGTAACTTTTTAAGTTATTTTCATCCCTCCGCTAATTGGTTCTTTACAACAGTTCTTAACATAGTGATAAAGCCAAGATGGGAAGAAAGCCGGTGGTGAAAGAAAGATCTGGGCGTTCTGGTGCATAGATCTCTAAAGGATCATGACCAATGCCATAAAGTTAGAGCAAATAGGGTGCTAGGGCATATTTATAGGTTAATTCACTATAAGGGCACAATTCACATAATAGGCTGTCAGCAAAATTGAAGGGGCAGTAGCAGCATGGATACAAAGCAGTCTAAGGGATAGAAAACAGAGAGTTGTGGTGAATGGTTGTTTTTCGGACTGGAGGAAGGTATACAGTGGCGTTCCCCAAGGTTCAATACTAGGAACACTGATGTTTTTGATAACATTAGTGACTTAGACTTGGAGGTACAGGGCACAATTTTGAAATATGCAGATGACACGAAACTTGGAAGTGTAGTAAACAGTGAGGAAGATAGTAATAGACTTCAAGAGGACATAGGCAGGCTGGTGGAATGGGCGGACACATGGCAGATGAAATTCAATGCAGAAAAGTGTGAGGTGATACATTTTGGTAGGAAGAATGAGGTGAAACAATACATGCTAAATGGTACAATTTTAAAGGGTGTGCAAGAATAGAGAGACCTGGGGGTGTTTGTGCACAAATCTTTGAAGGTGACAGGGCAGGTTAACAAAGCAGTTAATGAAGTATATGGGATCCTGGGCTTTATAAATAGAGGCAGAGAGTACAAAAGCCAGGAGGCAGATACCCGACCTGTGCTGGGAGCTGCCTCCCCGAGGCGGGAAGGGGATTAGTGCCAATTAACTGCCTGTTAACAGGTAGTTAACAGGCAGTTTTTAGCCTAATCCCTATTTTTATTCCTGAAGTGTGGGATTCCCGACGGCTCCAAACCACGCCAAGTTAGCGAGGCGGACCGTCGGGCTGAAGGGCTTGGAGGGTTCGAGATGTTCGGTGTTCAGGTGAGTGATGGGTGCATGAGTGCAGAGGTAAGTGTATTTGGTGTGTGTATAAAGTGTTTAAAGAAGTTTTACTTACCTTTACAGCCTTCCTTCCTTCAGGTCTCGGGAGTCCCTCATCTCACCGGCACAGAAAGCAGAATGGCCGCGAGCAGTCAAAAGTTGTAGCATTCAGCTTTCTGTTCTGGAGAGATCTCTAAATCAGCCTGAGAGGAAGAAATTAACTTAGTGTACAGATGGTCAGTGTTTGATAGCTTCAAAGAGCTGTCAAACGCTGATATTTCATCTGTCAAAAGCTCTTGACAGATGAAATGTCAATCTGTGACGTCACCTGTTGCCAGGTGGCCCTTAATTGGCCTGCTGAGCCCGCTGGGCGGGCTTAACAAGGTCAATCTAGTGAAAATCGAGTGGGTTGGCCACAACTCGATGGAGGCGGGACTGCAACCCCAAAAGTTGTAGTCCCGCCTCCTACACGCCTCCAGTATCAAAATCCAGCCTGAAGGCTATGGAGAGGGAACAGAAGCGATTTACTGGAATGGTTCCAGGGATGAGGGATTGAACTTACGTGGATAGTCTGGAGAAGTTGGGGTTGTTCTCCTTAGAGCAGAGAAGGTTAAGAGGAGATTTGATAGAGGTATTTAAAATCATGAGGCTTTAGATAGAGTAAATAAAGATAAAATGTTTCCAATGGCTGAAGGGTCAATAACCAGAGAGTTCAAATTTAAGGCAAAAGAAACAGAGGCGACATGAGGAAAAACTTTTTACGCAACAAATGGTTACGATTTGGATTGCACTGCCCGATAGGGTGGTAGAAACAGATTCAATAGTAGCTTTCAGAGGGAGTTGGATAAATACTTGAAGGAGAAAAAAAATTGCAGGAATATGGGGAAGAGCCGGGGAGTGGGTATTCTGTGGCGAATGACTCCCCAAAGCCTTTCCACCATCTACAAGGAACAAGTCAGGGGTGTGATGAAATATTCTCCACTTGCCTGGATGAGTGCAGCTCCAACAACTCAAGAAGCTCAGCACCATCCAGGACAAAACTGCCTGCTTGATCGGCACACCATCCACCATCTTAAACATTCACTCCCTCCACCACCGGCGTACCGTGGCTGCAATGTGTACCATCTACAAGATGCACTGCAGCAACTCACCAAGGCTTCTTCGACAGCACCTCCCAAACCCGCGACCTCTACTACCTAGAAAGACAAGGGCAGCAGGCGCATGGGAACACCACCACCTCCAAGTTCCCCTCCAAGTCACACACCATCCTAACTTGGAAATATATTGCCGTTCCTTCATTATTGCCGAGTCAAAATCCTGGAACTACCTAACAGCACTGTGGGATCACTTTCACCCCACAGATTGCAGCAGTTCAAGAAGGAAGCTCACCACCACCTTCACAAGGGCAATTAGGGATCCCACTTCCTGTGAATGAATACATTTTTAAAAACAGGTGAGGGAGGACCAAGGGTCACAATCTCTGTATTCGCTGCTCACGATGTGGTCTCCTCTACATTGGGGAGACCAAACACAGATTGGGTGACCGCTTTGCGGAACACCTCCATTCAGTTCGTAAGGGTGACCCCGAGCTTCCAGTCGCCTGTCACTTTAATTCTCCGCTCCACTCCGTCCTCGGCCTCTTACACTGTTCCAATGCAGCTCAATGTAAGCTCGAGGAACCTCATCTTTCGATTCGGCACTTTACAGCCTTCTGGACTCAACATAGAGTTCAACAATTTCAGGCTATAACCTCTGCCCCTATTATTTCAGGCAGCAGCTGTTGCTGATTCTGCCATCCCCATTTGCACCATTTAACCACTCCTGCCTTCCACCCTAGCACAGACCGTCCCTTTTGTTCTTTCTTCCCCTCTCCCCTTTCCCTGCCCTTGCACCTGCTTAATATCTGTTACATCTCCTAACTTTTTCCAGTTCTGATGAAGGGTCACAGACCTGAAACATTAACTCTGTTTCTCTCTCCAAGGATGCTGCCTGGCCTGCTGAGTGTTTCTAGCATTTTCGGTTATGTCACAATCTCAAGTTATGTAAAGGCAGAACTAGGTTGGATGTTAGGCGGTTCTTCTTTTCCCAGAGAATAGTGGAACAGGTTGCTGGCTTGTGCAGTGAATGCTCATTCGCTGTATTCCTTCAAGTGAGAGCTAAACCACATTCTGGCTGGGGCAAAGATCACCTCATACAAGAGGTAGGTAGCTTGTTAAGTGAGTCAGGGCCAGAGTGTCTCCTGGACTAGTTTTGATCGCCTAAGGGAGTCGGAGAGGAATTTTCCAGATTTTTTCCCCTCTACTAATTGGCCTGGGATTTTATCTGATTTTTTGACTCTCTCGAGAGGTTACATGGCTTCCAGGGGAAGGCCAAGGGCAGTGTATAATTGTGATGCATAGGGCATCACAACTGTATGGAACAGGCTGGATGGACCAGTAGGTCTATTCCTGTCTGTCACTTTTATTGTATGTTTCGTAACTTGTATTTCCAATGCCTTATCATATTTCATAAATGTCCCGACATACTTCATATAGCATGAATTAAATTGTGCTCTTTTTGTTATAATGTGGGAACTGTGTATATGTGTGTATCCTGTATAACTCCATATCTCACCCCCAAACTGCAAAGTGACTATTTCCCCCCACCCCCAGTTTTCTCCCTGCTCTGCTGAATGTCACTGGCTGAAGCTTGGTTACTTCCACCAGTGCTAGGCATCCTCCAGTACCATACTCGGAGCGCCATTCCTCACTCGGAGCGCCATTCCTCACTCGGAGAGCCATTCCTCACTCGGAGAGCCATTCTTCACGTGTGAGCTCAGACTGCGAGTGTCTGCAGCGCATCATAGTTGAATTCAATCTCATTTCCACCTAATATCTGCATGTGCACGTTCCAGCAGGATTACTGGATAGTAATCTGGAGTGGAAATGTCTCATGAATACACCAGACTGATCCATTGTGGGAGTTGACTCTTACTTTTATTCTATTGAAGAACAGGTTTCATTAGAACTTAATAGAATCTGGATTAATAAGATAAAAGTGAAGTAGATTGTTATTTAAAGAAAACACAGTAACAAATGCATATCCGTTTATTTAGGAATAAATTATACACTATTTATGACATCTGGGATGATGCCCAGAATAAAATGATATTCTATAACTCTTATAACTATCTATGACTCCTGCTCTCCCACCCCTGCAGGCACGCACTGATTGAGGCTGCTATCAACTCACCACACATCTCTTCTGCATGATGTATTTTGACAGTTCTTTTACTTTATACTAAGTACTAAGTAGCAGATGTCTCATGTCCAGCTCTTCCTTCGTCTCCTGAAGGCACCAACAAACTCATGCTGGAATGCAGTGCAATGGGTCCCAGCAGCCCTCCCTGGCACCTCACCCAAGTAGCCATTCAGCATGTATGAGCCTTGGCAGCGAGTGTCAATAGGTTATTTGACCGCGGGGAGCATCATGATCTTAACCTCCTCTGAAATCATTCCAGCAGGAGTAAATGGCTAGTTGTCAGGGTGGGGAGCCCTGGGCAATTTCTTTTCACTCCCTAGCCTAGAGATGCTGAGATCAATTGTAACTTCAATTCTGGCCTATTGAGCACCCCCAATTTTAATTGCGCCATCATTGGCGGACATTTTACAGCGTTAAAGATGCTATATAAATACAAATTGTTGTTGTAGCATTTTTCCTGCGTCCTTGACTGAAATGAGCTACCACAGAACAGCCTGGGAAAGGAGCCTGCAACCTTTCTGAACTGTGCTGGCTCAACACTGGGCCACAATTACCAACCGATCCACTGGGGGAGCCTCACTCAATAACTCTTAACACCAAAGGTCTTACCTAAACAGCTCGTGCAAATTAGCTATAAAAGTAAATGTCACTGTTATTGTGCGAAGGAACAACTCGATATCATTACAATGCACAGCTAATGAGCATCTACGCCTCTCTGCAAAAAAAATGTCAATCTTGTCAGGTCCTTGTTAGATGTGCAAATCTCTTAATAATGTCATCATTGTGAGGCTAATTAACAGCCGTGCCCCACTGGTTGGCTGCATAATTTCAGGGTTCCACCAAGAGCATAGAGAGAAAAGAGCTCACTCTGTGTGTGAGGGAATGCTTTGCATGGCCAATTGATTCCTTTCCTTCCCTATTTACAATATTTAATCAATTAAAGAAGATCAATCTTCAGCCAATGGTTTACACCATGGAAACACAAAACAAATAAACAGACGACCAATCGGGGAGAAGTACGACCTAATCCTCTCTGCATGACAGTGCATCATTATTCTTCCACTGTCATTCCCTATCAGCAGGTACCCAGAGTGAGATCCCAGCCATTGTTTGCCCTGCTTTTTCTCGCTCCTATCCAGATTTACATTTTTTTTTAAATCCTGGAGAATGTGCTCTTTTCACTATTGAAATTAATTTAAAAAAAAATCCCAGCAGGTATTGGCGAGACAGAGTTCCTGCAGCCAAACAGCCCGGTCAGCCTTTCACGTGCCGGCTCTTCACATATTTCAATACGCTGAGCACCGCAAACGGATACAAAGTTTTAGGAGGAGTCTTGACTCCCAAGCTGCTTCACAGAATGCCCCTCTACAAGGTTAAACAAAGCTGCACAAGCCTGATATTGTAATGACATCTCATTTGTATTATAACGGGAGCAGTGCAGTTGAAACGAGATGGCCCTGATGCCTTCAGTGGCGTGCAGTACCACCTCAAGAGGCGGCTTGACCGGATATTGCTGGAGGTACAACGCTACCTACAATAAGAGTAACTGGCAGTCACTGCCAGTGCCATAGACCGCCATATTTTCTGGCTAAGCCCACCCAAATAGGCCAGCAATGCATTTTTTTTTTTTTTAACTTTGCTGGCCCGTACACATTTTATCCTAGCTGGCACAAAAGATCCCTAGCCTGAAAATGAAAGCTGCAATTAAAATTTACAACAATTACAATTAGCTGTTCATACAAAGTAAGTACAGATGAGGGAGGCAGTTCAACGTATCCTTCTCTAGAAAGCCATGGTTCTCCCTTCACAGCATTACCTCCACTACCCTACCCAGGAGACCATTCCAGATATCAAACACTATTTGTGAGATGTTATTCCTGACATCAGTACTAAAGCTGCCTGCTACCAATTTGGACATATGGCCAGGATATTTTATTTTCCATTCTACAATGTATCCTATAAGGTGGTGTCAACTTTGGTTCAGTGGTATCACCCTCACCTTTGAGTCAGAAGATCATGGATTCAAGCCCCACTCCAGACACTTGCACACATAATCGAGGCGGACACTTCAATGCAGTACTAAGGGAGTGCTGCATTGTTGGAGTTACTGTTTTTTGGATGAGACGTTAAACTGAGGCCCTCTCTGCCCTCTTAGCTATATATAAAAGATCCCATAGCATTTTTCAAAGAGCAGGGTATTTCCCCTGGTGTCCTGGACAATATTTATTCCTCAACCAACATCACTAAAACACATTATCACATCATCTATTTCATTGCTGTTCATGGGACCTTGCTGTACGCAAATTTGATGCCTTGATTTTCTAAATTACAACAGTGTCTACATTTCCAAATTACTTCATTGGCTCTGAAGCGCTTTGGGACATCCAGAGGTCATGAAAGGCACTATATAAATGCAAGTTCTTTCTTCTTTCTTTCTTCTTTCTTTATTAGGCACCCTTCATTCGCCTCCTTTCAAACAGGAACAGTTTTTGTGATGTAAACGGATCAGATTACATGGTGAACTGGTTCACCGTAATATAAATGAATATAAGTTACAAATTAAATGTTTTGTGGCATACACTATTTTCCAAGCCTTCGAGCAAACGTTGCTTTCTGTGACAAATAAGCTTCGAAGGAAAACATTCTTCTTGTGCTATTAAAATCACTTTGAATTTGCCCCCCTTGAAGTAGTGTCATCAGCAGAGGAGGGGAGAAAATTGGACTGGGGGAGGGGGGTGCAAACAGAACTATAGTTTGGCCCATCATGGAGCCGTATCTGGTCTGAATTCTACCACTTTCAGAAGAGGTGAAACAAGAGGGAGAATTAAATTGAAAAATTAGAGACATGTAAAAAAAAAAATCCAAAAATTGAACAAGAAATACAAAATTGGTGGAAACAATTTAAAAGCAGAATTCTCATGATTTGTCACAGTGTGAATCAGCATATGACTAAAATACAAACAAATATTAAAAAAGACTTGCAGTTATATAGCGCCTTTCACAACCACCAGACGTCCCAAAGTGCTTTACAGCCAATGAAGTATTTTTTTTTTTTAAGTGTAGTCACTGTTGTAATGTAGGAAATGCAGCAGCCAATTTGTGCACAGCAAGGTCCCCAGAAACAGCAATGCGATAATGGCCAGATAATCTGTTTTCTGTTGCTTGAGGGATAAATATTGGACAGGACACTAGGAATAACTCCCCTGCTCTTCTTCGAAATAGTGCCATGGGATCCTTTACGTCCACTTGAGAGAGCAGAAGGGGGCCTCGGTTTAACGTCTCATCTGAAAAACGGTACCTCCGACAGTGCAGCCCTCCCTCAGCACTGCACTGGAGTGTCAGCCTGGATCTTTGTGCTCAAGTCTCTGGAGTGGGATTTGAACGCACAACCTTCTGACTCAGAGGTGAGGGTGCTACCAACTGAGCCACAGCTGACACAAATATTAGTCATGGGAAGTCTCAGCAGGATCTCATACTGACAAGCGGAGGAAGATTATCAACAAGACAATTAAACATTTCCTATGCCAGGATTTTCGGACATCCTGTCATAACAGTAAACACATTCTACAATGAACTGACAAAATAGAATTTACAAATGATTTTCACTTGTCCTCTCCATTAATTTAAGATACAAGAAACTTTACATTAGCTTTACACAACCAAGCAATCCATCTTAAAGCAGCTCTTGCAACAGCTAGCTGATGGCCCCTCTGCATGCTTCACTTTCCACAAACACTGCAGTATCTCTTTAATCTTTGATGTGGTTAATGCAGGAATTGGGAGTCTCCCACATACTAACTACCCCAAGACTTGCTTTACACTAAACAGCAGAAAGACAGCCACAAGTGCAACTTTGAGATTGGGCTGCGAATTGCAGACATGTACATTCACGCTGTAAACCTATTAATACAACTGAATTGACAAACTCACCGTCAACCTTTACACATCCTATAACCTTTCATTAAATAATATGGGGCGTGGATTTTAATTGCCAGATGGTTTCTGGCGTGAAACCATTGATTTGAGTTAGTTCCCTGCCTACCTGCCCATGGCAGTCTGAGGGAACGGTCATTTTAACATTCGGGCCTCGTTAACATGCCGCTGGTAGTGGCTGGAAGCGGCTGTTGGCCTTTGGAAAATCAAGTAGCGCTTTGCCATCCGCCAGCTTCGGCTAAGTGTGGGGAATAGGGTACCGGGGGAGGGGAGTCGGAAATCTGGGGCAAGGGAAGCCCATACTTTCCTCGTGGGGCCTGGAGAAGCCCAAAGGAAATTAAAATACCTATCTGGAGGGCTTCTTCAGCTACCCGAACCTCTTCACCCTGACTTTCACCTGGCAGGAAAGCCACAGCGGCTTCTTTGCTCAGGCCAAAGTTAAAATCGCAGTCAGGGCCAAATGACGCGATTAGCATATGTGAATTAGGACCCCTCTGCCTTTACATAGATACATAGATACATAGAAGATAGGAGCAGGAGTAGGCCATTCGGCCCTTCGTGCCTGCTCCGCCATTCGATGAGATCATGGCTGATCTTTTAATTCAGTATCCCGTCCCCGCCTTCTCTCCGTAACCCTTAACCCCTTTTGCCCGTAGAAATATATCTAATTCCCTCTTAAATATATTTAATGAGCTGGCGTACACTGCCCTCTGTGGCAATGAGTTCCACAGGTTCACCACTCTCTGAGTGAAGAAATTCCCCCTCATCTCTGTCCTAAATGGTTTAGCCCTTATCCTTAAATTATGTCCTCTAGTTCTGTTCTCACCCGCCAAGGGAAACATTCCTTCTGCATCCAGTCTGTCTAGACCTGTCAGAATTTTATACACTTCTATGAGGTCCCCTCTCAATCTTCTAAACTCCAGTGTGTACATCCCTAAACTACATAGTCTCTCCTCATAGGTCATTCCCGCCATTCCTGGTATCAGCCTGGTGAATCGCCGCTGCACCCCCTCCATGGCAAGAACATCCTTCCTCAGATGAGGCGACCAAAACTGTACACAGTACTCGAGGTGTGGTCTCACCAGTGCCCTGTACAGCTGCAGCAAGGTATCCCTGTTCCTGTATTCTAACCCTTTTGCTATGAAGGCCAGCATACCGTTTGCCTTCTTGACCGCCTGTTGCACCTGCATGCTCGCCTTCAGTGACTGGTGTACAAGAACACCCAGGTCTCTCTGTACTTCCCCCTCTCCCAATCTATTGCCATTTAAATAATAATTTGCCCTCCCGTTCCTGCACCCAAGGTGGATAACTTCGCACTTGTCCACATTATAGTGCATCTGCCATTTATCCGCCCAATCGCCCAGTCTGTCCAAATCGCTCTGGAGCTTCCTGGTCTCTTCCTCTGAGCCCACCCCCCCTCCTAGTTTAGTGTCGTCTGCAAATTTGGAAATGCTGCATCCGACTCCCTGATCCAGGTCATTAATGTAAATTGTGAACAGCTGGGGGCCCAGGACAGATCCCTGTGGTACCCCACTTGTTACTGCCTGCCATTCAGAAAATGAGCCGTTTATTCCAACTCTCTGTTTTCTATCTGACAGCCAGTTCCCTATCCACGCCAAAACTTTTCCCTTTATCCCATGAGCCTCAATTTTCCATGCTAATCTTTTATGTGGGACCTTATCGAAGGCCTTTTGGAAGTCCAGGTACACCACATCTACTGGCTCTCCCCCATCTATTCTACCAGTTACTCCCTCAAAAAATTCCAATAGATTAGTCAAGCACGATTTACCCTTTGTAAATCCATGTTGACTCTGTCCTATCCTGTCCCCATTTGCTAAGTGCTCCGCTATTTCATCCTTAATGATGGACTCCAGCATTTTGCCCACAACTGATGTAAGGCTTACAGGTCTGTAATTACCTGCTTTTTCCCTACCCCCCTTTTTGAATAGTGGGGTAACGTTAGCTACCCTCCAATCCATCGGCACTGTTCCCGAGTCTAATGAATTCTGAAAAATCATCCTTAGTGCATCCGCTATCTCTAGGGCCACCTCCTTCAGTACCCTAGGATGCATGTTATCAGGCCCTGGGGATTTGTCCACCTTCAATCCCTTTAGCTTCCTTAACACCATATCCTTAGAGATATTGATTTGCGTCAGTTCCTCCTTTGCCAATGTCCCTATTTTTCCCGATATCCCAGGGAGGTTTTTTGTGTCTTCCTTCGTAAAGACTGACCCAAAGTATGCATTTAGTTGATCTGCCATTTCCTTATTTCCCATTATATATTCCCCCGTATCTGACTGCAATGGACCAACTTTGGTTTTCACCAGTCTTTTCCTTTTGATATATTTATAAAAGCTTTTGGAGTTAGTTTTTATATTTTCCGCCAGCTTGTTTTCGTAAGCTATTTTGCCCCTCTTGATCATGCCCTTTGCCCTCCTTTGCTCTATCTTAAACTGTTCCCAATCTTCCGCTCTGGCGCTTTTTTTGGCTATTTTATACGCCCTATCTTTGGATTTTATGCTGTCTCTAATTTCCCCTGTTATCCACGGTTGAGTCACCTTTTTAGATTTCCTTTTATGCCAGATTGGTATAAACAATTTTTGCAATTTTGTCATTCTATCTTTAAATGTTTGCCATTGTTTATCTACCTCCAGTCCTCCCAGGAACGTTGTCCAATCAGACCTACTCAGTTCCCGTCTCATGGCATCATAATTCCCCTTGTTTAAATTCAGGACCTTAGTCTCTGAGTCAATTTCTTCGCTCTCCATTTCGAGTGAGAAATCGATCATGTTATGATCGCTCTGACCCAAGGGTCCCCGTACAACAAGATTACTGATTAGTCCCTTCTCATTGCACAGTACCCAGTCCAATATAGCCTGTTCCCGAGTTGGTTCCTCGACATATTGATCCAGATAACCATCCCTTAAACACTCAAGGAATTCCTCCTCCTCATTATTTTTACTGATTAGGCTAGTCCAATCTATATGTAAGTTAAAGTCACCTATGATGACAGCTGTGCTCTTATTGCACGCTTCTCTAATTTCCCTCGTGATGCCCTCCCTAACCTCTATTTTACTATTTGGAGGCCTATATACCACTCCTATTAATGTTTTTCGCCCCTCGCTATTTCTTAGCTCCACCCATATAGATTCTGTATTAACTGAGTTAATATCCTTCTTTTCAATTGCATTTATCCCCTCTTTTACTAGCAATGCTACCCCTCCTCCCTTTCTTTTTTGTCGATCCTTCCTAAATACTGAATACCCCTGTATGTTAAGCTCCCAGCCCTGCTCACCCTGCAACCATGTTTCCGTAATCCCAATTAGATCATAATTATTAGGCGGGCAACTTAACCATCTGTCCAGAAGCGTCTGTTAAAATCAGATTCAGGCGGCTTTCCAGTGGGTAAGTAACCTGACACATTTTAATTGCTCACACACCCAGTTTCCGCTGGGTGGGTAGAAATAAAATCTCCACCATTACTTCAATAATTTTCAGGTCCCTATTATATCATTTGAACCTTTTGGAAATGCCAATATTTTGTTTCTCAGTTTTCTCCCTCAATTTTCTCCCCTTATTCCATCGGCAGCCATGGAAGTTGTGCAACCATATCTGGTCTGGACAGACATCAGTACCTTGTCTAAGTAGCTATTCTTCAAATCATAGAATCTAGCAGCACAGAAAGAGGCCATTCAGCCCCATTGTGCCTGTGCCAGCCCTTTGAAAGAGCTATCCCATTCCCCTGCTCTTTCGCTGTACCTCTGCAAATTTTCCTTTTCAAATATATCCAATTCCCTCTTGAAAGTTACTATTGAATCTGCTTCTGCCACCCTTTCAGGCAGTGCATTCCAGATCATAACTCACTGCAACAAAAAAAATCTCCTCGTCTCCCCGCTGGTTCTTTTGTCAATTATCTTAAACCCGTGTCCTCTGGTTACTGACCCTACTGCCACTGGAAACAGTCTCTCTTTATTTACGCTATCAAAACCCTATATAAGTTTGAACACCTCTATTAAATCTCCCCTTAAACTTCCCTGCTCTAAAGAGAACAATCCCAGCTTCCCTAATCTCTCCGCATAACTGAAGTCCCTCATTCCTGGTATCATTCTGGCAAACATCCTCTGCACCTTCTCCGAGTCCTTGACATTCTTCCTATGGTGTGATTCACAGAATTGGACACAATACTCCAGCTGAGGCCTAGCCAGTGATTCATAAAGGTTTAGCCTAACTTCCTTGCTTTTGTACTCTATACCTCTATTTATAAAGCCAAGGACCCCGTATGGCTTTTGAGAGCTCAGACAATGAGTGTCAGCGATATTTGTGGTGGGCATCACAGTTTGCTCCCGTCCTTACCCAACATTCTCACATGCATGCTTTCCAGCAGGGTTCACTGGATAGAAATCAGGAATAGGAATCCAGGCTAATTTTTATCCCCTCCCATGACCAGGGCCTCTGAGGCCAATTACAGACCCAACTGCTCCCTCAGCTGAGATCAGCTAAATCATCAGAAAGTCAGAATAAAAAATGGGATCTTCTTAGAGATAAATTAACATACATGTTCATTTTGACACACACTATGTTGCGTGTTTTTAAATAAAACTTTTCCCAACAGTTTTTGCATGAAGACAGTGCCCTCTCAAACTCCTCCAATGTCACTGTAGAGATTGGGAATATGCCTTGTGGAGACTTGCAGACAGGAATCCACATCAGACCACCATGTGGTCATGTATCATTTTCTCAATCACAAATGCAGAAGGGAAAATAGCTTTGTTATGATTCACTATAAGTTTTGCATGCTGGAACTGGACCATAAGCCCAATATAGCTCCAGCGAGGTGCAAACCAAAAAAAACCTTTGGAGCGCTGGAAAGCTGGCAGAATTAGTGAGGAAAGTGGGAACATTCACGGCAGACATTGAGGCTAACGGTTCATAATGCTCTCCAAGAGCATTACAGCACAATCTAATCCATACGGGCTCATTCCAAACCTCTTGCAGATGGGGGCTTGTTGTATACAGGTTAAAAGGAGAGCAATACACTTGGGGAATAAATGCTTCCCATGAGCATGAAGAGTGCTTAGTAACAGGAGAAGGCCATTAGCCTCAACACACCTGCCCTTTTAGAGTGATCAATCCCATATACCCACCTTCTCACCCTACCCTTCAATTTCTTCCCTCTCTCCAGAAACAGATCTTGTTGTATCTTGAATCTCTCTTGAATTACACTCTTTGGGTGAAAACATTCTGTGGGCTTATGTTCTTACTTCTAGCTTCTTAAATTTCAACCAGTTTCCTAGTATTTCAACCCTTCAGCATAGTGAACAATTTGCTTGGGTCAACTTGGTCAATCACAGTAAACTGTTCCTTGCAAGATTGCTTCATTGCATAGCAGGCACAACTATGAAATGCAGAGGCTCAATTGTGCAGTGTCATTGTGATAGGGGTTTCCTGCTTGTGTGATTAATAGTTTGTGATTTTCCACCAATTCACTTTAATGAATGGAAAATTGCGGGTCTGGTGAGTGCAGAAGCTATAAACCGTGGCCTTTGTCCATTCTCGCTCCAGTGCTACACCGAACTGATGTAACGAATGACTTGAAAATGTGCAAAGTAATGTGCGAGTGAGGGTTCACCCTCTCACACCACCCTCCCCCCACTCCATCATTAGATTTCAATGTTTGTAGCTGAATGAAGTGGAATGCAAACATTGGACACCCTAGGTCCTGTAAAATCTGAAGAAACACTGGCCCAGAGATTGTACTGCGGCCGAATCGAGGTGCAATCCGGGTGTAGCACACGCTTAATGAGGCCAACGGCAAGACCACAGCAAATTGGTCAGCCGGTCTCATTAGTATCGTACCAGCAAGCTGCGGAGTGCCAATTGCAGCGCCAGAGGCTCCACATTAAGGCACATTTAAAAAAAAAAAACTTTTTGGTGATTAAACTGATTTGTCAATAAATTAGTAGCACAGCAGCATAACATTAAAGAATAATTTATAAATGAGACAATTTCACGATTTGATGGAAATCCAATTTTTTTTAAATGCACCAGTAGTCAATGCTGGATGAATCAACTTCAGGATGAATTTGGATTAAGTAAGTACAAGTGATGTATAAAAATCAGTTGTGAAGTTGGGGCTCCACCATGCATCACTTGTGATATATGCTGTACAAACCTAGCCCAGATGTTTCCTCACACAAAGCAATCTTATTGTGTCAAAGAGTCAGCAATCCACACAGACCGAGTTAATTTAGCATCAGCAGATCTGAATTTTCTCTGCTTTCCCATTGCTGAGAGCATTCATCTCTGACAGTTGATTACTGTTACAATTGTTAGATATGGGTCGACCACATCAATCTCCTCCAATGCCTCTCCTCCAATGTCTGCCAGTTACTTTTTGTCTGCTCTGAATGAATGTAACCATGTGAAGCCTTGAGTTCCTGTTCAACCCAGCACTCAGCTTCAAACCCCACATCCTATTACCAATATTGCTTATTTATTTTCACCTCTGTCTCTACTTCACCCTCACCTCATACCCAGCAGTTGAAATCCTTATCCTTATCATTTGAAAACTCCAATATTTCTCCAGTGACTTCCTTGCTGACCTCTCATCCTCCACCTTCCATAAACTCCAACTTGTTGAAAACTAAGCTGCCTGTATCTTGTTCCATGCCAAGTATCACTTGCCTATCACTCCCATTCTCACTGACCTATACTGGCTCTCTGTCCACCAACGCACTGAGTTTAAAATCCTCGTTCACATCTTCAAATCCCTTCAGAGCCTCGCCCCACTCTATCCCTATAACCTCCTCCAGCGTTACATCTCTTTCCACATCCTAGGTCCCTGGCTTTTTGCACATCACCTATTCCCTTTGTCCTACCCTTGGCAGTGGAGCCTTCAGCCATTTTGTCCCTACTCTCTGTGAGGGAGCCAGAGAGAAAGGCAGAGCACACAACAACAACTTGTATTTATATAGCACCTTTAACGAAGTAAAACATCCCAAGGTGCTTCACGGGAGTTTTATAAGACAAAAGAGAGAGAGAGAAAAAAAATGATAGAGAAAAGAGACAGAAATTAAAGAGTGGAAGATGAGCAAAGACAGTTACAGAATCAGACTGACAATTATATTTTTTCTGTGACCAACATAGGAACATGAGTATACCATTTAGCCCCTTCAGCCTGTTCCGCCATTCAATGAGATCATGGCTGATCTGTGAGGTAACTCCATATACCTGCCTTTGCCCCATATCTCTCAATACCATTGCTTAACAAAAATCTATCAATCTCAGTTTAAAATTAACATGGAATGCATTCGGGACAGTTTCCTAGAACAATATGTCATGGAACCAACCAGGGAACAGGCTATTATAGATTTTGTATTGTGTAATGAGACAGTGTTAATTAGAAATCGCATAGTAAAGGATCCTCTGAGGCAGAGTGATCATAATATGATAGAATTTCACATTAAGTTTGAGAGTGACTTGCCTAAGTCCAAAACTAGAGTCTTAAACTTAAATAAAGCCAATTACATAGGTATGAGGGGCGAGTTGGCTAAGGTAGATTGGAAAAATAGATTAATAGGTATGGCGGTAGATAAGCCGTGGCTAGCATTTAAAGAAATATTTCATAATTCTCAACAAAAATATGTTCCATTGAGAAACAAAAACCCCATGGGAAAAGTGATCCATCCGTGGCTAACTAAAGAAGTTAAGGATAGCACTAGATTGAAAGAAGAAGCTTATAATGTTGCGAAGAATAGTAGTAAGCCTAAGGATTGGGAGAGTTTCAGAAACCAGCAAATGATGACCAAAAAATTGATAAAAAGGGAAAAATTAGACTGAGAGAAAACTAGCAGGAAATATAAAAAGATTGTAAGAGCTTCTACAAGTATGTAAAAAGGAAGAGAGTAATAGAAGTAAACATTGGTCCCTTAGAGGTTGAGACAGGAGAAATTATTATGGGGAATAAGGAAATGGCAGAAGCGTTAAACAAATATTTTGTATCAGTCTTCACAGTAGAAGACACAAAATGCATACCAAAAATGGTGGGGAACCTAGGGTCTAATGAGGGTGAGGAACTTAACGTAATTAATATAAGTAGAGAAAAAGTACTAGAGAAACTAATGGGACTAAAGACGACAAACTCCCTGGACCTGATGGCCTACATCCTAGGGTTCTAAAAGAGGTGGCTGCAGAGATAGTGGATGCATTGGTTTTGATCTTCCAAAATTCCCTAGATTCTAGAACGGTCCCAGTGGATTGGAAGGTAGCAAATGTAACACTGCTTTTCAAGAAAGGAGGGAAGAGAGAAAACAAGGAACTACAGGCCAGTTAGCCTGACATCAGTCGTCGGGAAAATGCTGAAATCCATTGTTAAGGAAGTGGTATCAGGGCACTTAGAAATCATAACATGATTAGGCAGAGTCAACATGGTTTTATGAAAGGGAAATTGTGTTTGACAAATTTATGAGAGTTTTTTGAGGATGTAACTTGCAGGGTAGATAAAGGGGAACCAGTGGATGTAGCATATTTGGATTTCCAAAAGGCATTCGATAAAGTGCCACATAAAAAGTTATTACACAAGATAAGGGCTCATGGGGTTGGGGGTAATATAGTAGCATGGATAGAGGATTGGTTAATGGACAGAAAATAGAGAGTAGGGATAAACGGGTCTTTTTCAGGTTGACAGGCTGTAACTAGTGGGGTGCCGCAAGGATCAGTGTTGGGGCCTCAGCTATTTACAATCTATATTAATGACCTAGATGAAGGGACTGAGTGTAATGTATCCAAGTTTGCTGATGATACAAAGTTAGGTGGGACAGTAAGCTGTGAGGAGAACACTGTGGTAAACCACTGTTTGTATTCCACTGTGTACGTGCCTGTACATGCCTCGGCTGACTCCTCCCACGAATCCAGGTATAAAGGTGACTGCTCCACAGCCCCTTTGTATTCTGGACCGGTCGACCACTCGAGGCACACCTTCATTCTCTTGTTAATAAAAGCCTGTTAATTGCTCGCTTAATCTCAGTCTTTTGAGTTATTGATAGCGCATCAATTTTATTAACAAGATTTTTATAATGGAGAAGATCCTCACACCAGCATGCCTGGACTTAGATCATCGGGAGGCGGACTCATCCACCAAGTTTACTCACTGGCTTAGGTGTTTCGAAAAATTCCTGACCGCCTCCGCTGCAATCAAATCGGACGAGGACAAACTGGATGTCCTGACCTCCAAAGTGAACCACCGAGTGTACTCGGTCATCCAAGACGCGACCTCGTACGCGGATGCTATCAAGCTCCTCAAGGACCAGTACACGCGCCCAGTGAACGAAGTGTACGCCAGGCACCTTCTGGGGAGTCGTAAACAACAACCTGGGGAATCGACTGAGAAATACCTTCAGGCACTGTCTGTGCTTGGCCGGGCCTGTGGTTGTAAGGATGTAAAGGCCGCCGTGTACACAGAGGAACTTATCCGGGACGCTTTTGTAGCGGGCCACAGGTCCAATTACACCCGACAGCGACTGTTGGAGCAGAGTGACCTCGACCTCAACAAGGCCTCTGAACTCGCACTATCATTGGACGCAGCCTACCGGGGCATGGATGCCTACTCCTCTGCACCGTGGACGCCGCGGGGAACGACAGCCTGGGACACGGTAGGACCGTCTCATAGCGCCGTGCCACCCCAGCCACATCCCAGCAACGGCCCAACTACCGCAGCAGTGTCCCAAGGCCAGACAGCAGTGCCCCAAGGCCAGAAATGCTACTTCTGTGGCCAGGCCAAACACCCCAGAGCGCGCTGCCCGGCGAAAAATGCGATCTGCTCGGGCTGCGGGAAGAAGGGACACTATGCCAGCGTCTGCAGGGCGAAAGCCACCCCGAACCCCAGCAGCGCCGCGTGTGGGCTGCCATCGTGGGCCTCCCCAGCCATGTGCGAACCACCGGAACAGCAGCCATTTTGGACGCCTCCAGCCACATGGGGATCATGGACGCCGCCATCTTGGACGACAGCCGGGACGCAGCAGGCCCCCAACACCGCCTCATCTGATACCCGCAGCGACACACCGACCCCTACGCTGGCCTCCGTTACACTGGACCAAGCGAGACCGCACCAGCTGGCCAGTTCCACAATGGACATTAAGGTAAATGGTCACGAAACAATCTGCCTTTTTGACTCTGGGACCACGGAGAGCTTCATCCACCCCGACACGGTGCGGCATTGCTCTCTCCCAGTCCTGCCTGCGCACCTGCGGATTTCTATGGCCTCCGAGTCCCAGTCGGCGGACATTGGCGGGTACTGCGTGGTGACACTCGTAGTAGACGGGACTGTGTACGATAATTTTAAACTTCTGGTCCTGCCTGACCTCTGCGCTGCCGTTCTACTGGGGTTAGATTTTCAGTGCCACCTTAAAAGTGTTACGATGGCGTACGGTGGACCCCTCCCCCACTCACAGTCCGCAGCCAGCAGCTTCCAAATTGCCCGCCGCGCACCAGGTGCAACCTCTCCACACTCAGAGTCACCCCCCCCCCCACTGTTTGCTAACCTCACCCCCGACTGTAAGCCCATCGCCACAAAGAGCAGGCGATACAGTGCCGGGGACAGGGTTTTCATTAAAACCGAAGTGGAGCGGCTCCTGAAGGAAGGGATTATTGAGGGCAGCACCAGCCCCTGGCGAGCCCAGGTTGTGGTCGTTAAGACCGGCGAGAAGCAGCGCCTGGTCATCGACTACAGCCAGACAATAAATCGCTACACCCTGCTGGACGCTTACCCACTCCCCCGCATAGCTGATATGGTCAACCAGATCGCGCAGTACCGCGTCTTCTCAACCATTGACCTGAAATCAGCGTACCACCAGCTCCCTATCCGCCCTGAGGACCGCCAGTATACTGCCTTTGAGGCAAACGGCCGCCTCTATCACTTCCTTAGGGTTCCCTTTGGCGTCACCAACGGGGTCTCCGTCTTCCAAAGGGAGATGGACCGGATGGTCGATCAAAATGCGTTGCAGGCCACTTTCCCATATCTGGACAATGTGGCTATCTGCGGCCATGACTTGCAGGACCATGACGCAAACCTCGAAAAATTCCTCTGCACCGCCAAACTCCTCAACCTGACGTATAACAAGGAGAAGTGCATATTCCACACAACCCGCCTCGCCATCCTTGGCTGTGTTGTGGAACACGGAGTCATCGGCCCCGACCCCGACCGGATGCGTCCCCTTATGGAACTCCCACTGCCCCACTGCCTCAAGGCCCTGAAGAGGTGCCTAGGGTTTTTCTCTTATTACGCCCAGTGGGTCCCCTACAATGCGGACAAGGCCCGTCCGCTGATCAAGTCCACCTCTTTTCCTGTGACGGCAGAGGCCCGCTTAGCCTTCCACCGTATCAAGGAAGACATTGCCAAAGCCACCATGCACGCAGTGGACGAATCCATCCCCTTCCAGGTGGAAAGCGACGCGTCCGACTTTGCCCTTGCCGCTACCCTCAATCAGGCGGGGAGACCCGTGGCCTTCTTTTCACGAACCCTCCAGGGCCCGGAGACCAGACACTCCGCTGTTGAGAAGGAGGCCCAGGCTATTGTGGAGGCTGTGCGTCATTGGAGGCACTACCTGGCCGGAAAACGATTTACCCTGCTCACTGACCAGCGTTCAGTTGCTTTCATGTTTAACAACAAGCAGAGGGGCAAAATCAAAAACGACAAGATCTTGAGGTGGAGAATCGAACTTTCCACCTACAATTACGAGATCTTGTACCGGCCCAGGAAGCTCAATGAGCCCCCGGATGCTCTATCGCGTGGCACCTGCGCCAGCGCGCAGATCGATAGACTGCGGGCCCTCCACAATGACCTCTGCCACCCGGGGGTCACCAGGTTCTTCCACTTCATCAAGGCCCGCAATCTGCCTTACTCCATTGAGGGGTCAGGACCATGACCAGGAACTGCCAAGTCTGCGCTGAGTGCAAACCGCACTTTTACAGACTAGACAGGGCTCACCTGATAAAAGCCACTCGCCCCTTCGAGCGCCTGAGCGTTGATTTTAAAGGGCCTCTCCCCTCCTCCGACCGCAATGTGTACTTCCTCAACATTATTGATGAATACTCCCGTTTCCCGTTCGCCATCCCCTGCCCGGACATGACCAGTGCCACGGTCATTAAATGTCTGAACGACCTCTTCACCCTGTTCGGTTTCCCCAGCTATATCCATAGCGACCGGGGCTCATCGTTTATGAGCGACGAACTCCGTCAGTACCTGCTAGCTAGGGGTATTGCCACAAGCAGGACCACCAGTTACAACCCCCGGGGGAACGGACAGGTGGAAAGAGAGAATGCGACAGTTTGGAAGGCCGCCCTGCTAGCCTTAAAGTCTAGGGGCCTTCCGACCTCCCGCTGGCAGGATGTGCTCCCCGATGCGCTCCACTCTATTCGGTCACTGCTCTGCACTGCCACTAATGCCACCCCTCATGAGAAAATGTTTGTCTTCCCAAGGAAGTCCACATCGGGGACATCGCTACCGCCATGGCTGACGTCCCCAGGGCCGGCCCTACTGAGAAGACACGTGAGGGCCCATAAAACGGACCCCCTGGTCGAGAGGGTCAACCTCCTCCACGCCAACCCCCAGTATGCTTACATTGCGTACCCGGACGGGCGGGAGGACAGTCTCCATACGAGACCTCGCACCCTCAGGGGCCGCAGTAACCCACCACCCACTACCACCACCCCCCCCCCACGATCCGATATCCAGCCCCAGCAGACGGCAGGCCTGGGCCCCGCGACCCGCTCGACATCTACGAGGACTACACACCAGTGCCCCAGCCTACGCGGGACTCGACGCTGGAAGCTTCACTACCCCTGCCGTCGCCACGTTGATCACAGCGGCAGACAAGACCTCCGGAGAGACTCCAATACACTAACTTTTAATACACTTCACCCCGCCGGACTCAATTTTAAACAAGGGGTGAATGTGGTAAACCATTGTTTGTATTCCACTGTGTACATGCCTGTACATGCCTCGGCTGACTCCTTCCACGAATCCAGGTATAAAGGTGACTGCTCCACAGCCCCTTTGTATTCTGGACCGGTCGACCACTCGAGGCACACCTTCATTCTCTTGTTAATAAAAGCCTGTTAATTACTCGCTTAATCTCAGTCTTTTGAGTTATTGATAGCGCATCAAACACAAAGGCCTAGAAATTGGGTATAGGTCCGCTTGGGGCATTAGAATTGGCGCTGCGCAAATTTTATAGCCAGACGCAACTTCTCACCACCTCGCGCGATATTGGGTTGCAGCGCCCCTAAAGGTGATTGAGGCGCAAAATCAGGCGTTACACGGGACTCCTAAGGCGCTAACCTGGCGGCGCTACTCAATATCAGGGCGGGCGGGCGCAGCGCAGGTGCTGTCAATTACCGATGACCACGAGACTTTCAGGCGCCGGCCAGCTCTTAAAGGGGTGGGTCAGTAAGGATCAGCAGCCACACTCTGCGCCTTGTAGGCCTCAAAATCGGAGCTGGCCATTCTGTGGCGTTACAAACTTTGAGAAGATGGAGAGGGTGAGGCAGAGAGCGGAGCGCTTTACCAATGGGGCATTGGATGAATTGGTAGGTGCAGTGGAGCGCCGGCGAGATGGGCTGTACCCCGACAATGGCAGGAGGCCTAATCAGAAGGAATACCGAAGAGCTTGGAGGGAAGTTTCTCAAAAGGTCAACTCCAACAGCATGGTGACCAGGAGCCCTGTGCAGTGCAGGAAGAAATTCAACGACCTCACTCAGGTCGTGAGGGTGAGTGGTGTTTCGGCAAACTTCTTCATCCCTCCATCTGCACCTGACTTTATGGCCAGAGGGTGCACGATGCCCCATTGGCCATCTGTCAGCAAGCACCCATGGCCCTTTCTGGGAACACACATGCACATTAAACTCAGGGCATGATGTAAGGGCTATTCCACCATGGGGGGCATGAGATGACAACTCAGGGCATGATGTAAGGGCTATTCCACCATGGGGGGCATGAGATGACAACTCAGGGCATCATGTTTCATCACTTCCCGTCCTTTCTCCTGCAGGCCAAGTTGGCGAGGAACAGCAAGGAGCAGCTTCGCATCGGAGGAGGACGTCCTCAACTCCAGACTCTCACGGATCTTGAAGAGAGAGTCCACCAGATTGTTGGAGGCTGTATGATTGGTCCTGTCACCACTGGAGCTGCCGACCCCATTGTGCACAGCGATGGTAAGGTCCTCACCTTTTTGAGCTGTCTCCTTCCACTTGTTCCCCCCACCAGCATGCTTTTTCACTCTGGACCCATGTCATAGCATTGCAGCAATCTTGCATCCCTTGCTGCCACCCTGTCCTTTCGCTAAAGCCACTCTTCAACCTCCCTGCTTTCAGATGCTGCATCACCAGCTCGGGAGCCGGGCCCTCAACCTGCCAGTGCCACTGCCTCTGGAGGCGACAAGCAGGAAGAAGCCAGAACATCCGTGCCAGTCTCAGGGAAGCCAGCCCGCCCATCTGGAGGCTGGGGATAGTAGTTCCCTGGAGGGGAAGGGGGGGGTCTCTGATGAGGAACCAGTTGCAGGAACCAGCGGGCTGCAGCAACGCGAGGGGGGTAGGGAAGCTCAGGGGCCGTCTCCCCGGAGGGCGAGGCAAGCCACGATGACTGCTGCACAGAGTGCAGAGGAGGTGCATAGCCTTTCAGAAATGAGCGCCCAGGCTCGGCTCAGGCACACTGAGCTGATGGCTGCAGTGGGGAGGATGCCTGACTCCATCGACACACTGGCAAAGAGTGTGCAGGACTTTGGGGCAGCAATGGAAAGGACTGTCCAGGGCTTCGGGCCAGCCCTGGAAAGGTCTGTCTAGGGCTTGACCGAAGCAGTGGAAAGGACTGTCCTGGCCTTGTCCGAAGCAGTGGAAAGGACTGTCCAGGGCTTCTCCGAAGCACTGGCACCTGCCACGCAAGTGCTCAGTGCTGCCACGCAGTCACTTGCTGGCCTCCTGCACACGCAGATTGAGGCCACGCGAACACTGACTGCTGCCACCCTAGCTGGATCAGGCAGGATTACCCGGGGCCCTTGCAGCACCACAGCAGGCCATCAATCTGTGGACCAGCCAATTATGGCGCATGCTGCGGTGCTGCCCCGTCAGAGTGCCAGTGTGTCGGCCGACCACGGAGCAGGTGTCCGCTCTCAGGATGTAAGCATTCCTGATGCCACCGCTGGCACGTCTCCACTGCAGCTGCCACCACCTGCAGGACAGACTGCTTCCAACCATGCACAGTTGGAGCAGTCAGCATCCGGGCCCTCTAAGCCCAGAGGTCGTCCAGGCCGTCCCTCAGGGGCTTCTGTGCTTTCGGACACTCAGCAGGCGTCCCCCAGCCTTGACGCAGCCACTGGGGTCCAATTACAGAGGAGCTGCAGGGAGGGAAGGGGCCGATCTCGTAAGAGAAGTAGATCTCCATCAAGGGGTAAAGAGTAGAGGGAGCTGTTGAGATGTCTCATTTGTAGAATTCAAGGCCATCTACACCTGCTGTGAATGTTAGTCATGTTTTGGGTAGTGTCGCGGGTTTGCCAGACAGTTATGTGTTAGTTCGTTAGTTATGCTTTCTGTTGCCATTGCTTTGTCATGCTGGAAGGAAGCACTTTTTGAAAAATAAAGAAAATGTTTTATTTACACTGGAACTCTAGACTATTTACAAGCATGGTGGCCTTCATAGGCTTTGGGTGAATCGGAGGGCACTGTTCCAATTACACCCAGCATTCCATCAGAGGGGCCTAGAACCGAGTCCTTATGAGCCTCTGACGGACGGCCCTTCCAGTTTCTGGACCCCTCCCGTCTTCCTCCTCCTCCTCCTTCTCCTCCTCCTCGTCCGCCTGTTCTGCTTGGCTGGGTTGGTCGGATGGCCAGGTTGTGGAGCATGCAGCAGACCACGACGATGCGCGACACTTGCTCCGGCGAGTACTGCAGGGCGCCCCCCGAATGGTCGAGACAACGGAACCGCTGCTTGAGCACACCGATTGTGTGCTCCACAATGTTCCTGGTCGCCTGATGGTTGGTGTTGTAATGCTCTTCTGCCGGGGTGCTGGGCAACCGGAGCGGGGTCATGAGCCATGGGCAGAGAGGATAGCCCTTGTCGCCAAGAAGCCAGCCTCGTGGGTGAACCGGGGCCTCGAAAAGGTCAGCCACTGAGGTCTGCTGCAGGATGAACGCGTCGTGGCTGCTGCCAGGGAATTGGGCATTGACCGCGATGATCATCTGCCGGTGGTCACAGACCAGCTGCACATTGAGGGAGTGGAACCCCTTGCGGAACTCTTCAGGATTCTGTAATGGCGCCCGCAAAGCCACGTGTGTGCAATCAATGGCGCCCTGCACCATGGGGAAGTCCGCTATAGCCGCGAAGCCCTGTGCGCGCTCCCCCTGCTTCTCCAGGGTCAAAGGGAAGGTGATTAATTCCCGCCTCCTTCTATATAGGGCAGCTGTAACTTGGCGGATGCAGCAATGCACCGCAAATTGAGAAATATTTGCAATGTCCCCAGTTGCTGCCTGAAACGAGCCGCTGGCGAAAAAGTTTAGGGCAACAGTGACTTTGACGGCCACCGACAGAGAGGTCCTGCACCGTAACCGCGGCTGCAGATCTTCAGCAAGCAGGTGGCACAGCTCAGTCACCACATCCTTTCCGAATCAGAGCCTTCGCATACACTGCTCCTCCGACATGGTAATGTATGACACCTGCTGCCTGAAAACCCTGGCAGCGTACGGTCGCATTTGGCGACGTCCATTGCCCCTCCTCCTTCTGGCCATTCCCGGCCCTCTCTCCCTCCGCCTCTGTGCCCTTGCCATATGTTCAGCCAGCAGGATGTTCCCCTCCAAAGCAGCTCCCATTATAACGTGAAAGAAGTAAGACGCAGTAATATCTCACCAGCAAACTGTTGTGGACAGGGCTGAAGGTCCAAAGGCACCGCTGGCTCAATGAAAAGTACGCTCTCCCACTGAAGGTCAGCAACTCTCTCCAACAACCAGCAAGATGCCCACCCAAAATGGCTGCCGCTTTTATACTAGTGCAGTCCCCTTTAAATAGCACCCCCCTAGCCCGAGAAGGACTTGGGAACATTCCAGCAAGCTGTCACTATTAGCGCCAGGCGGAACGGAGGCGGGCGCCACTCAATTTCCGGTCCGGGGCGCCAAAAAGGCGTTGCACACTGAAATGACGTCATGATCTGCCTGCGCCCGCGAGCGGGTGCTAAGATTTAGCGCCGGCGCTAAAACCCACTCAATATAGCAAGAAGCGCTGGGTTCACTGCGCACGGGCGAAAATTGGCTAACGCCCCACTTCTCGGCCTCTTTAGGTGCTAATCGCTGGCGCAACCAACCGAATTTCTCCCCCAAAGAGTCTGCAAAGGGATATAGATAGACTAAGTGAGTGGGCAGTAAGGTGGCAGATGGAGTATAATGTAGGGAAATGAGAGGTTATTCACTTTGGTAGGAAGAATAGAAAAACAGAATATTTTTTGAATGGTGAGAAACTTTCAAATGTTGGTGGTCAGAGAGATTTGAGTGTCCTTGTGCAAGAAATACAGAAAGCTAGCATACAAGTACAGCAAGCAATAAGGAAGGCAAATGGCATGTTGGCCTTTATTGCAAGGGGGTTGGAGTATAAGAGTAAGGAAATCTTGCTATAATTGTACAGGGCCTTGGTGAAACCACACCTGGAGTACTGTGCACAGTTTTGGTCTCCTTATCTAAGGAAGGATATACTTGCCTTGGAGGTGGTGCAACGAAGGTTCACTAGATTGATTCCTGGGATGAGAGGGCTGTCCTATGATGAGAGATTGTGTAGAATGGGCCTATACTCTCTGGAGTTTAGAACAATGCGAGGTGATCGCATTGAAACTTACAAGATTCTGATTGGATTGACAAGATAGCCACTGAGAGGTTGTTTCCCCTGGCTGGAGTGTCTAGAACTAGGGGGCATAGTCTCAGGATAAGGGGTCGGCCATTTAAGACCGAGATGAGGTGGAATTTCTTCACTCAGAGGGTTGTGAATCTTTGGAATTCTCTGCCCCAGAGGGTTGTGGATGCTGAGTCTTTGAGTATATTCAAGGCTGAGATAGATAGATTTTTGGACTCTAGGGGAATTAAGGGATATGGAGATCGGGTGGGAAAGTGGAGTTGAGGTCGATGATCAGCCATGATCTTATTGAATGGCGGAGAAGGCTCGAGGGGCCATATGGCCTACTCCTGCTCCTATTTCTTATGTTCTTATGAATAAATCTTTGTAATTGTATGCTTCCATCTACACTGCCTACAATGCTGCCTATCTTTGTGTCATCGGAAAACTTGGACATGTGGCTTTCTATCCCATCATTTAAGTCATTAATGTCTACCGCTCTTTGAGGACACCAACTTGTGTGCCTTAGAGATCAACCTTTTTCAAATAGTGTAACACAATTTCACTGCAGAAACCGTTTCACTGTTGCTCACCACCAGAGCTCTGCTGTCATTTCACCCATTGTAACCCTGTCTTGTCTTTTTCTCTTGGTTACTCCTGTGCTTTTCTCTTCCCTTTCTGGTTACCCTGTCCTGTATTCTATTGTCTAGCTCTCTGCTACTTATCCATTCCTCCTTCCCTCCACAGGCGCTTCCAGTGGGAACCCATGCTTAAAAAAGAGATAGGATTACAAGACTGTGGCATCTGTTCTCTGAATTGCACTGTCTTTGAGCGTGGCTCCCCACAGGGAGAGTGGGATTGGTGAAATTACCTCCATATTTAGCGTGATTTTAGATCAATAAAAATTATCTATTGTGTGGAAAAAGAAGGTAACATCTTAGTCCACTTTGTCCAATATTCTAACGAATTATTTTCTGATGGCTCCCCGATGGGAGTTGGCAAATGCAGTGCTAGTGTGGAACTGAACCAGCCAGGGTAAGAAAAACTCAGGTTCAATCCCTAATCTTTGGTAAGTTTGCCAATGTCAGCTACGGTGGCAGCAGGAGCACTGTAATTGGCCTCAGCTGGTTTGAGCAAGGGGAGATTACGATGCCCCAACTGTTGAATCATCCACCAAGCCTCATTGTGCAGCCTCACACACAAAGAATGGTACCAGACAGCATCTTGCACCTGTGAAACCATAACTCAGCATGAATCAGTATCTTCAAGAGGGAAAAAATATATAAATACATATATGTTCTGCAACCTGACAGCTCACTACGAAGAGACAGTGAAGCAATAAAGTTCTGTTATTGAAAAGAGGATTCAAGCACACTTTAATATTCAATTTAAGAAGCAAACCCAGTCATTGCAACTAATGGGTCAGAGAGATATGCTGTTCCACGGTCTCAAGAATGTGACAGGCAAGATGTCTAATCAGCATCAGTCAGTCAGAGTCATGGCAACTGTTGAAAGAAAGTTCAAACAACAAAGAAATAGCAGAGCTCCAAGTAATCAAGGCTTCAGTTTGTCATTATCTGAGGAATCCCTGTATGTCCTGTGTTCTTGGAACGTTGACTACTAAAGCATATTGGGAACTGTAACAGAGCCACCTCAGATTGCTCATTTTATCTCCTCATCAACAAAAAAAGAGACAGGCCCAAATGCAAATAGACTGTATCACCTGATACTCATTCAATACATACTTCAAATTCCAAAGAGACTTATCTATTATGATCACAGCAACCACTGAATGTGTTCAATAAACTGCCCAGACATAGAAAGAGGAGTCCAAAGTTACTACAGTGTGGTCAAAGTACATACGCAAGTACAAGTTAGGCATTTTAGTTGCCTCTCATACAACCATAATAGAAGTAATGAAAGTATATCATTGAAAGAAATAATTATTGTGTGATTTGTGCTTCTTGAGTACACCATGGTATATATACTATTTATTTATAGATCCTGTGCAAAAGAGGAATTATATACTTTCTTCCAAAGTGGCCTAATAAAAGTTTTAGTCCAGTGTTTTGACTTGTGGTTTCCTTCACAGTAACTCATATGAATGCCTCAAATTCACTTTCAGGTTCCATGGCATTACCTCGGATATTCTGCTAGCTCTTGAGCAACTGAGTATACCTGAAGTACTCCAACAGTTTATCTCTTTCACCTTCACACCTACAGATAGCAGTCCGGTGGTAAGGTTTTACTCTACATTCTGTCGGAATGGTGTGGAGTGTAATGCAACTTTCGCAGACCACACATACTCAGGAATTGCACCTACTTTCCAATGTGTAGCAGTGCACAAAATGATTGAGATTTGCTTTCATAATTTTTTTTGCATATAATGTGCACTTACATGTAATTCATACCCGAGTTTCATCCCAATGTTTCCTGAAGGTAGTGACTCACACTGGATTACAGTTGCACAGGCACCAGCAGTTCTCTGGTACCTTGCCCAAGTAATCATTCTTCATGCAGATATCTAGAGTGAGCATAAGCAAGTTATTTAACCACAGGGCCATGACAGCGAAGTAGGTTTTCTTTTTGCTTTTACCTCCCGTTCTCTTCCCTTACAACTCCTCTCCTCAAGGTGGTGATCAACGCTGATGTACAATTCCATGGGTCATGGTAACTCTCTGATAGATCAAACTGGTCATTATTCACATTCCATTCCCTTCAGGAGAAAAGTAGTAAGGAGAGTACAAAAGTAAAAGCCCCCCTTTTCCCTGGCTCTGTATTTGCCTAAAAGTTGGTCATTTCTAGCATCTTCCAGTTCTGATGAAAGATCATGAACCAGAAAGGTTAACTCTTTTTCTCACTCCACAGATGCTACCTGATCTGCTGAGTGTTTCTAGCATTTCCTGTTTATATTTTAG